>NC_067475.1:129336332-129438832 GCF_947179515.1 Apodemus sylvaticus | reverse complement strand
CAATACGTCCCATCTCAAAAAACCCAATGATCTTCGAGAAGTGAGGTGCCCAGTTTTCTGAGGAACCACCAGACTGATTTCCAGAGTGGTTGTACCAATTTGCAACCCTACCAGCAGTGGAGGAGTGTGCCTCTTTCTCCCCATCCTTGCCAACACCTGCTGTCTCCTGAGTTTTTAATCTTAGCCATTCTGACTGGTGTAAGATGAAATCTCAGGGTTGTTTTGGTTTGCATTTCCCTAATGACTAATGAAGTTGAACATTTTTTAAGCTGCTTCTCTGCCATCTGAAGTTCTTCAGGTGAAAATTATTTGTTTAACTCTGTACCCCAGTTTTAATAGGGTTACTTGGTTTTCTGGGGTCTAACTTCTTGAGTTCTTCCAGAAGATCCTGCTATACCACTACTGGGCATATACCCAGAGGATTCCCCAGCATGTAATAAGGATATATGCTCCACTATGTTCATAGCAGCCCTATTTATAATAGCTGGAAGCTGGAAAGAACCAAGGTATCCCTCAGCAGAAGAATGGATGCAAAAAATGTGGTATATATACACAATGGAGTACTATTCAGCCATTAGAAACAATGAATTCATGAAATTCTTAGGCAAATGGATGGATCTGGAGAACATCATACTAAGTGAGGTAACCCAATCTCAAAAGATCAATCATGGTGTGCACTCACTAATTAGTGGATATTAACCTAGAAAACTGGAATACCCAAAACATAATCCACACATCAAATGAGGTACAAGAAGAACGGAGGAGTGGCCTCTGGTTCTGGAAAAACTCAGTGTAGCAGTATAGGGTAAAACCAGAACAGGGAAGTGGGAAAGGGTGGGTGGGAGAACAGGGGGAGGGAAGGGGGCTTATGGGACTTTCGGGGAGTGGGTGCCAGAAAAGGGGAAATCATTTGAAATGTAAATAAAAAATATATCGAATAAAAAATCAAAAAGATAAGGAGAAAGGGGGCAGCCCTATCTAGTCCCTGATTTTAGTGGGATTGCTTCAATTTTCTCTCCATTTAGTTTGATGCTGGCTACTGGTTTGCAGTATATTTCTTTTGCTATGTTTAGGTATGGGCCTTGAATTCCTGTTCTTTCCAAGACTTTAAGCATGAAAGGATGCTGAATTTTGTCAAATGCTCTTTCAGCATCCAATGAAATTACCATGTGGTTTTTTTTCTTTGAGTTTGTTTATGTAGTGGATTGCATTGATGGATTTCCGTATATTGAACCAACCTTGCATCCCTGGAATAAAGCCTACTTGGTCATGGTGGATGAGGTACTAGCTCGGGCAATTAGACAACATAAGGAGGTCAAAGGGATTCAAATTGGAAAGGAAGAAGTCAAACATCATTATTTGCAGATGATATGATAATCTACCTAAGTGACCCCAAAAAACTCCACTAGAGAACTCCTACAGCTGATAAACAACTTCAGTAAAGTGGCTGGTTATAAAATCAACTCAAGCAAATCAGTAGCCTTCCTATACTCAAAGGATAAGCAGGCTTAGAAAGAAAATAGGGACCTGACACCCTTCACAATAGCCACAAACAGTACAAAGTACCTTGGGGTGACTCTTACCAAACATGTGAAAGATCCGTATGACAATGTTTGTCATTGTGTTGACCAGAACATCTCTAAGCTTCATTTCTGTTGAGCTATGGGTTGGTACTCCCTTTCATTTTAATATTGAATAATAGTGTCTTTGTGTGTGTGTTTGTGCATGTGTGCATGTTCCTGTGTGTGTGTGTGTGTGTGCATGTTTGTGTGTGTGTGCATGTGTGTTTGTGTATGTGTTTATATTTGTTTGTGTATCTGTTTATGTGTGTGTATGTATGAGTTTGTGTGTGTTTGTGTATTTGTGAATGTGTTTGTGCATTTGTACATGTATGTTTGTGTGTGTTGTGTATGTGTATGTATATGTGTATATGTGTTTGTGTGTGTGTGTGTGCGCGCGCGCGTGTGCATGCACGCACATGCATGCGTGCATGCACCTGCTGTGTGCCATATTTCATTTATACTTTTATCCATCAAAAGATAATTGGTTTGTAATGACCTTTGGTCATAATACTGTGTCCCATGAATATGGTATACCAATGCATCTATAAGACCTTATTAATTTTAATGCTTTATTTTACTGAACAGGTAAAACCATCGTGCAAGGAAAGTAAAATATTACATTACGCAGATGACCTTACTAAGCTATGAAGTGGGGAAATGGGTTTCTCTGCCTACACCTGTGCCTCATAGTTTGTATTTGGTAAATAGCACTCTGGGTTCAGAAGTCACATGTGAATCTCAGAAAATGCAAGCCACAGCTTCAAAGTTTATTTATCATTTGATTTAAGCTAATATTTAAAAACTTTAAAACTCAAGAAATCCTACAGTGCATTTGTCCAAAACAAAACATTTGGATAGAGTAAATTCAGTAATTAAAGTGATAAATAGTTTAAGAGGAAATAGGCAGCCGGAGCCTAGGGAGATGGATCTTCCAACAAGTGTGAGACTCTGCATTCAATCCCCAGAACTTGTGCAAACATTGCACATTGTGTGAGGCATGTAACCCTAGTGTTGTGGAGACACAGGCTGACAGAAGATAGAATTCACAGGCTGGCTAGTCTAGTCTAGTGGTGAGCTCCAGGCGAGTGAAGAACCTGCCAGGAGGTGAATGGTATTCCTTAGGATGTCATCTTAGGTTGCTCTCTGGATTCCATATGCTTGGGCACTTAAGACCACATACTACAGACTCAGGAACATGCACACCTAGACGTGCACACAGAGAGACACACATACTCCTAAATATGGACATACAACTTGCTGAGTCAGTATAATGTTACTTGTACGTATGTTTTCAGAGCTGGCCATTTGCTACTGGAGAGCCAATTAGTAAATTCTTCCCTGAGCAAGATTATTTTTCCTGATCTTGATATTCCTTAGTTGAGTATGGTTCTTTGTAAAGGGTTGAGGCTTTGGGAACCGTCCCTTGTCCACTTTAATATGTCTATTTTTATTTTATACATATTAGAGTCTGGGCTACATGTATCTCTGTTCACTAAATGTGGGCAGTGCCTGTGGAGACCAGAAAAGAACATAAGACTTAATATAACTGAAGTTGTAAACCACTGTGATGGTGCTAAAACCTCAAACCCAGGACCTACCTGTGCAGGAGCTGTGGGTGCTATAAACTTTGGAATATTTCTCTAGTGCCCTCTTCTTTGTTTACTTTTTATTTTATTTTACTGGTTATTTTATTTATTTACATTTCAGATGTTATCCTCCTTTCCAGTTAAACCCCCCTTTCCCTCATCTCCTCTACTTCTATGAGGGTGCTCTCCCACCCACCCTTCCTGCCTCAGCACCCTAGCATTCCCCTATGCTGGGCCAGCAAGCCTCCATAGGACCACGGGGCTCCCCTTCCATTGAGGCCAAATAAGGTCTGCTACATATTCAACTGGAACCATGGATCCCTCCATGTGTACTCTTGGGTTAGTGGTTTAGTCCCTGGGAGCTTTGGGGGTGTCTGGTTGGTTCACATTGTTGTGATTCCTATGGGGTTGTAAATCCCTTCAGCTCCTTCAATCCTTCCCCTAATTCTTCCTTTGGGCTTCTTGCACTTAGTCCGATGGTTGGCTGTGTGTATCAGCATCTGTATTGGTCAAGCTCTGGTACAGCTTCTCAGGGGACAGCTATACCAGGCTCCTGTCAGCGAATGCTTCATGGTATTAATAATAGCATCTGGTTTTGTGTCTGCAGATGGGATGCAACAGACTGGATACATAAACAAGACTCAGCATTTCGTTGCCTACATTAAACACACATCAGTGATAAAGAGAGACACTACCTCAAAGTAACAGACTGAAAAAAGTTTGTCAGAGAAATGGTCCCAAGAAATAAGCTGGAGTAGCAATTCTAGTATCCAATAAAATAGACTTTGAACCAAAAGTTATCAACAAATGGGAAAGTATACTATATAATCTTCAAAGGGAAAATCCACCAAGATTAACTCTCTGAACATCAATAGCCCAAATGCAAGGGCAACCAGAGTTGTAAAAGAAACATTACTAAAGCTCAAAGCACACACTGAATCTCACACAATAGTAGCAGGAGACTACACCATCCCACTCTCACAAATAGATCATGGAAACAAAAACTAAACAGAGACACAGTGAAACTAACAGAAGTTATTAACCAAATGGACTTAACAAATATCTACAGAACATTTTGCCCTGAAATAAAAGATTATACCTTCTTCTCAGACCTTATGGTACCTTCTCCAAAATTGACCATATAAGCAGACACAAAACAAGCCTCAACAAATACAAGAAGATTGACATAATCACACTCATACTCTCAGATCTCCAAGGACTAAGGCTGGTCTTCAATAACAACAAAAACAACAGAAAATCCACATACACATGGAGGCTAAACAATGCTCCACTCAGTGACAACATGGTCAGGGAAAAAATAAAGAATAAAATTAAAGACTTTTTAGAAGTTAACAAAAATTAAGGTACAAAATACCCAAACTTATGGGACACAATGAAAGCAGTGCTAAGAAGAAAACTCGTAGTTCTGAGTGCTTCCATAAAGAAATTGGAGAGAGCATACACTACCAGCTTAACAGCACATCTGAAAGTTCTAGAGCAAAAAGAAGCAAATACACCCAAGAGGAGTAGACAGCAGGAAATAATGAAACTCAGAGCTGAAATCAACCAAGTAGAAACAAAGAGAACTATACAAAGTATCTCCTTTGTTTCTTGAAGAATCTCTGAAATATGAGATCTTAAGATAGCTTGTCAATTCATTTTGAATTCATTTTTGTTCATGCTGTCAATAAAGGGCAGACCTCATGCTACTACATGTGGGTCCTCAATTTTCTCAGTATACTGCTTATAAGATTTTTAATTAAATTTCCTCTTGTGTCCAGGTTTTGCCTGAAATTGTTACTATAATTCTGATTTTCTTAATTGATTTTCAGGTAAGTCATTATTCATACATAGGAAACTGATGATTTTTTTATCCCAACTGGACATCTTGCAACTTTGGCAAGCTCATCAGTTCTGAACAACTTAAGAGGTATGTCAAGGACTTTGTATGCATCATATACATTTAATGTGGACTACACAAGCAACCCAAAGTGGGTAAAAGACCCACACAAATCCTGAAACAGCACTCTCAAATATCCAATACAATGAAGACACTGTCAGCATGACTATACACAAGGGAAATTCATATACAAACTGTAAAATATCACCCAACACCTCTTAGAAAGGCCTTGTCAGAAAGAGAAAACACAACATTATTGCTGAGTTATAAGAAAAGGCAAGTTCCCCAGTTTCTTTTCTATTAGTTTCAGTGTCTGGTTTTACATGGAGGTCCTTGATCCACTTGGAGTGAAGTTTAGTACATGGAGATAAGAATGGATCAATTCGCATTCTTCTGCATGCTGACCTCCAATTGAACCAGCACCATCTGTTGAAAAGGCTATCTTTTTTCCATTGGATGTTTTCAGCTCCTTTGTCAAAGATCAAGTGACCATAGGTGTGTGGATTCATTTCTGGATCTTCAATTCTATTCCATTGGTCCACTTGTCTGTCACTGTGCCAATACCATGCAGTTTTTAACACTATTGCTCTATAGTATTGCTTGAAGTCAGGGATACTGATTCCCCCAGAATTTCTTTTGTTGTTGAAAATAGTTTTAGCTATCCTGGGTTTTTTGTTATTCCAGATGAATTTGAGAATTGCTTTTTCTAACTCTGTGAAGAACTGAGTTGGGATTTTGATTGGGATTGCATTGAATCTGTAGATCGCTTTTGGCAAGATAGCCATTTTAACTATATTAATCCTGCCGATCCACAAGCATGGCAGATTTTTCCATTTTCTGAGGTCTTCTTCTATTTCCTTCTTCGGAGACCTGAAGTTCTTGTCATATAGATCTTTCACTTGTTTGGTTAGAGTCACACAACACAAACAAGATACTTTATATTGTTTGTGGCTCTTGTGAAGGGTGTTATTTCCCTAACTTCTTTCTCAGCCTGCTTATCCTTTGAGTATAGGAAGGCAACTGATTTGCTTGAGTTGATTTTATAACCAGCCACTTTGCTGAAGTTGTTTATCAGCTGTAGGAGTTCTCTGCTGGAGGTTTTTGGGTCACTTAAGTGGACTATCATGTCATCTGCAAATAGTGATAATTTGACTTTTTCCTTTCCAATTTGTATCCCCTTGACCTCTTTATGTTGTCTAATTTCTCTAGCTAGAACTTCAAGTACTATATTGAAAAGATATGGAGAGAGAGGACAGCCTTTTCTAGTCCCTGATTTTAGTGGGATTGCTTCAAGTTTCTCTCCGTTTAGTTTGACATGGGCACAGGGGAAAAGTTCCTGAACAGATCACCAATAGCTTATTCTCTAAGATCAAGGATTGGCAAATGGGACCTCATAAAATTACAAAGTTTCTGTAAGGCAAAGGACACTGTTAAAAGGACAAAATGGCAACCATCAAATTGGGAAAGGATATTCACCAACCCTACATCTGATAGAGGGCTAATATCCAATATATACAAATAACTCAAGAAGTTAGACCCCAGGGAACCAAATAACCCTATTAAAAAATAGGGTACAGATCTAAACAAAGAATTTTCACCTGAAGAAATTCGGATGGCCGAGAGGCACCTTAAGATGTGCTCAACATTGTTAGTCGTTAGGGAAATGCAAATCAAAACAACCCTGAGATTTCACCTTACACCAGTTAGAATGGCTAAGGTCAAAAACTCAGGAGACAGCAGGTGTTGGCAAGGATGTGGAGAAAGAGGAACACTCCTCCACTTCTGGTGGGATTGTAAGATGGTACAACCACTTTGGAAATCAGTCTGGTGGTTCCTCAGAAAACTGGACATGACACTTCCAGAGGGCCCTTCTATATCTCTCCTGGGCATATACCCAAAGTATTCCCCAGCGTGCAATAAAGGCACATGCTCCATTATGTTCATAGCACTCTTATTTAAAATAGCCAGAAGCTGGAAAGAACCCAGATGCCCCTCAAAGGAGGAATGGATACAGAAAATGTGGTATATTTACACAATGGAATACTACTCAGCAATTAGAAACAATGAATTCACAAAATTTTTAGGCAAATGGTTTGATCTGGAAAATATCATCCTAAGTGAGGTAACCCAATCACAAAAGAATACACATGGAATGCAATCTCTGATAAGTGGATATTAATTAGCCCAGAAGCCCTGAATACCCAAGGCACATATTGCATAACAAATGACTTTCATGAAGAAGTATGGAGAGGGTCCTGATCCTGGAAAGAATTGACTTAGCATTGGAGAGGAATATAAGGACAGAGAAAAAGGAGGGAGTTGATCAGAGAATGGATGGAGAGAAGAAGGTTTATGGGACATATGTGGAGGGGGGATCCGGGAAAGGGGAAATCATCTGGAATGTAAACAAAGAATATAGAAAATAAAAACATTAAAAAAACTGCGTGGTACTGGCACAGTGATAGGCAGGTAGATCAATGGAATAGGATTGAGGACCCAGAAATGAACCCACACACCTATGGTCACTTGGTCTTTGACAAAGGAGCTGAAATCATCCAGCGGAAAAAAGATAGTCTTTTCAAAAAATGGTGCTGGCTCAACTGAAGGTCAGCTTGCAGAAGAATACGAATTGATCCATTTTTATCTCCTTGTACTAAGCCCAGCTCCAAGTGGATCAAGGACCTCCACATAAAGCCAGACACACTGAAAGTAATAGAAAAGAAACTGGGGAAGACCCTTGAGGACATAGGTACAAGGGGAAAGTTCCTGAACAGAACACCACTAGCTTACGCTCTAAGATCAAGAATTGACAAATGGGACCTCATAAAATTACAAAGTTTCTGTAAGGCAAAGGACACCATCAAAAGGACAAATCGGCAACCAACAAATTGGGAAAGGTTCTTCACCAACCCTACATCTAACAGAGGGCTAATATCCAATATATACAAAGAACTCAAGAAGTTAGACTCCAGAAAACCAAATAACCCTATTAAAAATGGGGTATAGAGCTAAACAAATTGTTTTCACCTGAAGAACTTTGAATGGCTGAGAAGTACCTTAAGAAATGTTCAACATCATTAGTCATTAGGGAAATGCAAATTAAAACAACCCTGAGATTTCACCTTACAGCCATCAGAATGGCTAAGATTAAAAATTCAGGAGACAGCAGGTGTTGGTGAGGATGTGGAGAAAGAGGAACACTCCTCCACTGCTGGTGGGAGTTCAAGTTGGTACAACCACTCTGTAAATCCGTCTGGTTGTTCCTCAGCAAACTGGGCATAACACTTCTGGAAGACCCTGCTATACCACTCCTGGGCATAT
The DNA here is from genome assembly GCF_947179515.1 of Apodemus sylvaticus. Lineage (NCBI taxonomy): Eukaryota > Metazoa > Chordata > Mammalia > Rodentia > Muridae > Apodemus > Apodemus sylvaticus. The sequence continues at coordinate 129,430,463 of NC_067475.1, read as the reverse complement.
ACCCAGAGGATTTCACAGCATGTAATACGGATACATGCTTCACCATGTTCATAACAGCCCTATTTATAATAGCCAGAAGCTGGAAAGAACCCAGGTATCCCTCAGCAGAAGAACGGATGTAAAAACTGTGGTATATATACACAATGGAGTACTATTCAGCCATTAGAAACAATGAATTCATGAAATTCTTAGGCAAATGGATGGAGCTGGAGAACATCATACTAAGTGAGGTAACCTAGTCTCAAAAGATCAATCATGGTATGCACTCAATAATAAGTGGATATTAACGTAGAAAACTGGAATACCCAAAACATAATCCATACATCAAATGAGGTACAAGAAGAACGGAGGAGTGGCCCCTTGTTCTGGAAAGACTCAGTGTAGCAGTATAGGGCAAAACCAGAACAGGGAAGTGGGAAGGGGTGGGTGGGAGAACAGGGGGAGGGAAGGGGGCTTATGGGACTTTCGGGGAGTGTGTGGGGGGCTAGAAAAGGGGAAATCACTTGAAATGTAAATAAAAAATACATCGAATAAAAAAAAGAAAAGGCAAGTTTCAGAAAAACTATCTGATAGTACTATGTATTATATGTTGAATCTATTTGTGATCATTTTTTTTTTAACAGAGCTGAGGACTGAACCCAGGGTCTTGCGCTTACTGAGCTAAATCCCTAACCTCATTTGTGATCCTTTTAATGGCGATAAAGAATTTTAAATTTAGATTTTTAAAAAAAGAACTTCTAAAGACTCAAAATCTAAAATCAAACTCTATGAAAACCAACTGGAAAGATTTTTCACTTCTGTTACAAACTGTGCAGGTTTCTAAAGCTCATGAGAAGAGTTCTTCTGTTGCTCTTCTTGCACAGGACCCATTTTGGTTCTCAGCTCTATGGTTAGATTGTTTGCAACTACTGGTAGCTCCAGATCAAGGAATCTGCTGCCCTCTTCTGGACTCACAGGCACTGAATGCATGTGGCATTCACATAAAACCACAAAAGCATGCCAATAAATAATTTAAAAAATAAAACGATAATAATGTTTTAAAATGTAAAATGAAATACCTCTTATTATGAAAAATCTCCATTTTCTCACAGAATTACTGGAATGAACAAAAATTACAAGTTGAAATCATCAAAATAAGAGAATTTCTACTCTCATTCGATGAGAGACATTCATAGACATGAACTTTGACTGGCCCAAAGTAATAATTCAGAGTGAGTTCAGCAAGACCCAACTTCTGAGTGAAGCCTCACTCAGAATGATAGTTACATTCTAACTTCTTACTAAAATACAGGAAGAGTTAAGTTACACCCATATACATACTTTAGCCCTCTGCAATGCACCAGTCTTTTCAACCACACTTAGTTGATGTAACATGTCTCAAGAACAATTATTTTTAATGTTTTGTAAGTTATGTGGCAGAGGATTTTCATACTTTTACCGACATCAACTCACTAGGGTTCTGACACTGACAACTTAGTCCACAGTGTCCTACCTTGAGCATTCCTCCTAAAAAGCAAGAGTGTCTGGCAGAGAGCTTGACCCAGGAACACTCCTTAGTTAAAAATGTCCTGGTCAACTGTGTGGTACTGATGAGGTGTCTTGATTTGTCTAAGTTAGAAGCTCCTTAGGAAATCATGAGAGGAAAAGTGTCCATGTAGTTGAGAGCATAAAGAGTTGGCCTTTCTCCAAATCTGAGTCTATCAGTAGTCTAGAATCTATGCCTTCTAAAAACAAGCTTCCTCCCAGGCACCAAGGGCCACTTTATGTGTGTTCTGTAACTATGTTAGAGTTATCCTACGGAACTTGCTCTTCATAGCCAAGTGTTCTTCTTTATTCTGGGGTTTTTGTGACCTTCCTTTTTAGCCAAGAGCTCTAGTGCTGGGAGACCATGCCCTCCAAGAGATCAAAATTGCCATTCTAAGCTAATTACCTGTCCACAGTTCCTTTAGCTTTAGAGAGGATATGAGTAATCGGAGAAACACAGCCATTAGATCTAATAATGAAAGAGCAATTGCAAGACATAAAGGTTTGAAAGGAAAGGGAAACAAAAACCATGGTGCTCACCAAGGGATTGAGGCAAAGCTTAGTGTGCACAGTGCAACTGTGAGGCTGTGTATTTAATTCAACCTCTCTTTGGAGGGAATAGTAAGACTTGAACATGTTGGGGTTTCTTACATAGAGGATCAATAATGCAGATTCATTCCTGACATCTTTAAAATTTCGCTGAAAGAATTTGCAAACTAATTTAAATGTAATTTGAGGTGCTGTTGTGGAGGTATTCTGTGAACATGGTAAAATCTATTATCCATGTTTTTTTTTTAAGGAAAACCAATTATCCTTGATAATAGTGAGTGTGGTATACAGACTACTGAAGACCCTTTAAGAACAATATAGTTTTCTTAGAAGAAAAAATTGTTTTATAATTGCAGAATGAAATCTGCCTATTTTTCAACCTACTTCTGTTCTGTTAGTTCCTAATATACTACTCCTACTTTTCAGAATTCAGTTCCTTAAAATAACTTTTTATCCATATACCTATCTAGTTATTCTTCCATATATATTATATATGTATATATCACACATATATCATACATATATTGTTGATCATAATTTAAGAAGCCTTATATATGTGGTTCATAAGTTTTAAATTACTCAGAAATAATATGTGTTTGTGGGATGTATAAAATATATAAAGTACTGTGGAATATACATGTGCAAGCAATTACAGTTAAAATATGACTTGGCAATGATGCAGGCAGAGGGTCAATATTGAATTGTGGTTCTCTGTGAAAATAATGATCAATTTGAAAATAAAATCAAGTACATGTTTCATTTATAACCCTAAAATAATGAAATAATTATGAACAATTTTTAAAATATAGTGTGACACATACATTGAAAACAAAACATTGCAACAAGTGAACAGTCTACATGGCTAGGGAAATGTCTCATGCTCACTGGTTGGAAAGTCTAGCATGACTGTGCCAGTACTTTCCAAGCTGCTAGACATCGTCAGGGCAATCCCAGTCAAAATTGCTGCTGGCTTCTTTGTAGAATTTACAAAATGATTTTGAAATTCACAAGAAAATTGAAGAACCTCAGAGTAACTACAACAATCTTAGAAAATAGAACGAACTTAGAAGCCTCACTCTTGGCGATTTCAATGCTAACCGTAGTTATAGCAACCGTGAAAGTGCTGATATGTGCAAAGGGATAAAGGCACGGATAGAAGGAACATCAGATTCATGAAATAAATCCTTAGGTTATAGTCAGTTATGCTAGAAATAGTCAGGAAAATCAGTGTTGAATTTTTTTTCAACACGTGGTGCTGACGCTGCCTGTATACAAGCACATGAAAATAAGTGCTCCTCTTATCAAGGGCAGTAAAAGAAAAGTAAGTTAAAAAGACTAAAATGATAACATTTTAGGAAAAAAACTATTTGTGTAATATCCTTGAGAAGGAATTGCTTCTTTAGTAAGATACCAAAGTGCATTGTACTCGTTAAAGAGGACAGGCATGCCAGAGATACACAGAGGTCTGTCTGCCACCACACACACACAATACACAAAAAGAGAAAGAGGCCCGAGACCTTACCTGCCAATGCATAGCATGGCCAGACCATGCGGGGATGTGGGGGTGGGCAAGGCAGAGAGAGTGCTGTAGACATGCAGAGGCCTGCTTGCTGCCACACTCTGTGCTATGGGAGAGGGAGAGAAGGAAGCTGTTCAGAGACCTGCCTGCTACCATGTCACACTAGCAGGCTGTAGATGCCATAGAGTTGTTGGCATGCCACACTGCAAGGACAAAGGAGGCCACACTGGGGTCTTCCAGGCATTCTTGTGACCAGCCTACAGTGGGAGCCACTACAGTGTACAAGTATGTTGGTGGACAAGTGGGAAAGAAAGAGAAGCAGAACAGTTAGAAGATTATGAAGAGAAACCAAGCTGGAGACAAGGGGTGGTGGTAGAGAGGAATAGCCTGCTGTGAGGAACCTGCACTGTCACCTGAGGCCACTAGGAAGCCTGAGCCTGTACTGCAGCAGAGGGACAGGTCTACAGAGGTCATGAAGCAACATGGTTTGGTGCAGATGACTGTGGCTCATATTACCACTAAATGTCCCTGATGTGGGCAGTGGCCAGGGACCATATAGATATCAACAGACTGTGCAGAGCTGGCCCCGCATCTCCCCACTGGAAGCACTTGAGAGAACAGGGCCTATACCTCACCTGGGCTGATGGAGGTGGTCCTGGTGGCTGTGGTGCTTGTGAGCCTCCAAGGGCATGAGTGAGAGTTGATCCCACCACTGCTGTAACATGGGGTAAACAGGGGATGACCCTACCTCACTCCTTGCTACATGTGGTAGTCGGGAGAGCTGGCCCTGAGGTCATGAGAAGAGGAAAGCTACCCCTAGTCCTCACTGGCTACAGAGGGCCCTGTACCTCATCCAGCCAACACAGTGGAGCACCTTCAGTGGAGCAGGCCCTGAAGGTGAAGGCACAGGTGAGCAAGTACTGACTATGCAAGAACAGGAGAGCTGGCTCAGCCCTTTGCAGGCTCCAGGACTTAGGACAGCAGTCCCACACCGCGGCAGTGTAGCTGGTTCTGGAGGTGTGGATGCAGGTGAGCCTTCCCCAGTAGCAGCAGAGCTGATGCTGCCCTCTCCGGATGGCAGCATTGGGTGGTCTAGCAGAATCACAAGTGCCAAAGAGCACTTGTGATTACCCCGCACTTACTCTGGTAGCATGAATAAAGGAAAGCATTCAAGCTGACCAGCTCAGCTACCACCCAGGCCCAAATCTAAGGCTTTGAGTTGTCCAACGACAAAATCTACATCATATGGGAACTGTTAGAGTGTGTGAAAGGGTCATTCCAGCTGATCCAAAGCCACAAGATCTCCATGACACAGGGCAACAACAGGGTAGCTAGTAGGAGTCCCATGGACACAATATTGATGATGTCACAGAAGCCAAAGACCTCACTAATGACTAATTGCAGTGAACATTGCAAGTGAAGATGTGTGGACAGAGGAATATACTGTAGGGCACACTGTGGTACACTACAGCTTCCACAATGAGATGTTTCTATGCTTGGCTTTGTTTAATATATTTGGTAATTTTTGGTGGAGGGGAGGTTGCAAGGGTAGAGAGTGGATCTGGGGGGATGAGGTGAGTGGGACTGGGATGCATGACTTAAAACTCAAAGAACCAATAAAAAAATTAAATAAGAAAAAAATAAAGCAAAGAGTACCTGGGGACCGCATGGGGGAACTGGAGCCTCCCAGGCAGCACGAGCTCCTCTCAACATTAACAATCTTCTCTTCTGTGCCCTCTCATTGGGCAAGACTAGCATTGCTCAGGAGACAGAAGGACACCATGGTCGCAGAACTGCTTTGTGATTTTCACAGAAATGAATGATCAAGCATTCACTCTCTTCAGTAATTTTATAATGACCATCCCTGGCTGACTCTAAGTGACCAATACTTGGTTTTCGGTGTTTAGAGTTAAGTCTTCTTAACCCTCCATCTCTTTCAATCCATATCCAAGAAATACTTACATGACTGGCTGTATAGACATAAAATATGTATATGCAAATCAAACATTTACAATTGGTAAATAATGAAGAAATTTGTTTTAGAATAATTCTATAGTGTACATATAATTTTATTATCTATTGAATACAATAACAGAACTTTAAACTGCTGAGGTGGGTGTATTTCTTTATTTTTCATATAAACAATAAAATCTTGGCTGAATATTTGACAGCACAAGATGAAAGCATATGTAACATTCTGGGAGTTGATTGACGTTTTGATTTTAGAGCCATCAGACTTGAGAATGGCACTTCATATAACCACATAGTACAAAATGGCAGATGTATGTATAAGGACCTTTCAGAAATTGTTAGACATTGTATCCCTACTATAATCCAAAATTCATTTAACCATATTTTTGAAACTCAACATTTCAAACAAAAAATTTTGAAAGTCAAGCATTCTTCAAAAATACAATTCAAAAATAGTCTAATCTTTAGCTCTCATACTGAGATAAAGCAGCAGGACATTATTTAAAATGTTTGCTTTTTAAAATTCAAGTGTTTTGTTTCTGTAAGAGCAGAAGTTTTGTGTACACTGTAAGAATTACCATTCTTGGCATGAGATAGAGTTAAAGTCAAGGTGTTTCAGTAGCATGTGTTGGTGTTGCACAGTATGTCAACGTGTGTAGTACAAGGTTGTTATGCAGTCAGACCCAAGACTGAAAGGAAGATATCTTGACAACTGGACATGTGGTTCTGGGCTGTATAAGAGAGTAGGTGGGGCAATCCTTGGAGAGAAAGATAGTAAGCACTGTAAGCAGTGTTCCTCCATGGCCTCTGCATCACTATCTTCCCCAGGTTTATGTCTTGGGCCTTTGTCTTGGCTGCCATGGATAATGGACTTCAGTAAGCTGAAATCCCTCTTTGACTCCCAAGTTGCTTTGGGTAATAGTATGTATTACAGTAATAGGGAGTTCATGAGGACAGAAATCAAGGCAAAAGCAATCTTTAGAAGTTTTAAAGGACAAATAAAAATTACCAATGGTATATATTTAAGACTGCTCTCCGATATAAAACTCACATTGGCATGACATATGTCATGCACATACACACTGGTAAAATCATCATTCTTGTCCAGCTACTGTTTTAATTCTCAAATGCAAAACCTGTGCTTTTAATCATCTACTCATGAACTTTTAATTAGCCAAATTTCTAAAAATGTGAAATCCCATGCTGCCTCAAATCTGCTGCAGTTTTCATTCCTATGCCTGCAAATCATTACTGGGTAGAAATCAGAAGAAATCACACAGCTTGTGTCCAAAGCTTTTCTATTGGTATAAACACAAGAAACTGGTGTGGCAATTCCTGATTGTGCTGCTGGAGGAATTTGGGAGTAGCAGCCAAAAGCTAGCAAGGGGAGCTGTCTGCTTGAATATAAGAGTGGAATGTGTGTGCACCTAGTGTATACTTCTAATATCTTGAACATGGAGTTTTTCATTGATGCCTCTGAGAAGTGCCACGAGACTCCAGGATCATGGAACACATGCCATGGGTGCATTTGCTCAGCAGGGGTGGACTCCGGGTTAACACACCTTTCCAAATTCTCCTGCAACCTGTGGCCTTTATTCACATGTTTTATAAATATTGTGCATATTTGAGGGCAACAAAAAGTGTTTGCTTGTGTATGAACTGTGAAATGAACTCAGCAGAGATGCTGTCTTCTCATTCTCCTGTCTCCTCCTTCTTCCTTCTGGACCATTGCCTCAGGGACGTTGTGGTTGGACTGGCATCTCTAATGAGTAGAGAGTGAGAGTCTGTATACCGTTGGCCAATTTAACTTATTTCTGGATGAATGTCTGGTCAAGTCCACTATCATTTTGTAAGCAAGCTGTTAGTTCCTTTTAGGTTATTTTCCAATTACAGGACCTTCACAGACTTCTGGAAGATGTCCCTCATATACCTGGTTTGAATATATTTCTTTAAAAATAAAATTTATATGATGAAGTGAACTGTAAATTTCCTAAAACTCAATGCTGGCATAACAACATATACTCTCACTACACACACATACACACACAAACACACACACACACAAACACACATGTCAATAATATATGTCACTCAAACGTGATGATGATGACGATGGTAGTAGTAGTAGAAGTAGTAGTAGGAGTAGGAGTAATTTTTTGCTAGTAGGATCTTTCTTCTTTCTTCTTTACTGTGAGGAGAGTTGCTAAAGCCTTCAGGAGCATGACCAGTGAACAATGGCAGAAGCTTTCACTACTTTGCCTACCTGTCCATCAACAGTCAGTAGATGGCCTTATGCAGGGGCTTTCTCTGTAGGTGCTGGCTGCAGTGGGGGAATTGTATGCATGAGCATTAATAGGAAGATTTAACTTGAACTGGAGGGCCCTTAGTTGTCTTTGAGAATAAAACGTTAAGCTCTCAGTGTCTGACAGGTGTGATAAAGGCCCAAGAAACTCTCCCTTCCTGCTAATTCGTCTAGCTGCTTCTCAGAGATAGGCAAAGGGTTGATAGTAACAGCCTGAGTTCCCGCTCATAAGCCTGGAGCAGCTTTGGAGTTTGAAAAGGGCTAGAATCCCAAGGATAAAAGGGCAGTAAAGCTCCTTAGCTCAATCCTGTTTATTCCTCATCTAAGCACACCCTTTGATGTAGACACAGACATTTCTTCCAGCGGGGGAAGAAAAGAAAAGAAGAAAGGCCACAGGCTTAATTTTGTAATGGTAATTATTATGTAAAGTAAAAAGAGAAAAAAGAAACTTTCAGTCCATCAGGGTAAAACATGTCCTCTGAGGCATCTGTTGACTCTATTTATAGATTGCATGAGGGTCTCCATCTTATGTGCCCTACATAGAGAACAGCTATGAGAATTTAAACAGGCTTTGAATATTCTTTAATGTCAGCTTATTTTCATAAATAGGAAAGAACCAAGCAGATGTCCAGAGGATGCTATTGGGAGAAGATAATGGACAGGTGAAAATCCGAAGCTGTCAGATCTTTTCTACTGTTCTTTACTCCTGCAGGCACGGTATCCATGGCGTCAAATGATGCTGACTGACAGACAAAATGAATGGGCTGTGTTGAAGGGTTTGCAAGGCAGTGGGTGATATGAAACAGTGAGTTCAGAACTGATCCAAAGGCAGGATGCTCTGCAGGCATCTGTCCCCTGTGTGATCCCAAACACTTTCTAGAGCAGGTATAGGAGTGCAAGTCTGTGATCCCAGCACTCAGCCAACAGAGATGGATCAAGAGTGTCAGAAGTTCAAGGTTACCCTCAACTATGCAGTGAGTCCAGGTAGCTTAGGCTACATGAGCTCCTGCATCAAAAATTCTAACTTCAAAGTTTTACTTGGAAGATTGGGAAATAGGTCTCTCTCTCTCTCTCTCTCTCTCTCTCTCTCTCTGTGTGTGTGTGTGTGTGTGTGTGTGTGTGTGTGTGTGTGTGTTTGTGTGTGTGTCTAACTGATGAGGTATTAGTTTTTTATTCATTTAATTTAACTAGATTTCATTGGATAAATGTAAAGGTTTAATATCAAAACATGGGAGCTATAGTTGGGGGTGAAAGAGGACAATGCTATTCCTGTCAGTGTGTTGTGACAAGGAGGAGAGAAAAGAAACAAGCCTCACTCAGGTTAAAAAAAAAGCAAACTAGTTTTCAAAGGAGGAGATGAGACCACCAATATCTTCCATCCTTGCAGAATCTTTGGCTTTAAGATGCATAGAGCCTTTGGCTTTGCATGTTGTGACTCAGCAGGTCAGGGCTAGGCCTTCATGCTTAGTAAACTGCCCTTGCTGCTGGTAGACATACAGCAGCAAGGTCCTGGCAGTGGTGAGCTCTCAGCATCTGGCTATAATTCTCCATTAATTAGAAATGGTCTTCAGAGGAAGGAGAGGGAGGGTAGTTAGGGCATTGACATGAGTCTCAGAGACTGCAAGAGTTGATGGGTCCTGGGAAAGGTGGTAAAATTACAATGCCCAGAGGGCATCTGAGTGTGACAGAAATCTATGCAAAGACTGTACCGAAGGATAAGAGAAACACAAGGTTGGCGTCAGGTCAGGTAATAGCAGGTTAATGTGCAGTTACACAGAGGGATGTGTGTGTGTGTGTGTGTGTGTGTGTGTGTGTGTGTGTGTGGTGTGAATGTACATGTGCATGTGAGAGGAAAAGAGAGGGAGAGGGAGGGGAGTGAGTACATTTGAATGTGTGTGAGAGACAGAGACACAGAGACAAAGAGAGACAGAGACACAGACACAGAGAGAGGGATGGAGGGAAGTGAGTGTGTTTGTTTGAGAGAGAGAAAGAGAGGGGGACGGAGGTAGAAAGTATGTGTGTGCTATTCATGGGATCAGGATAAATGAACCCTGCAGAGAAGGATGTTAAACTATTCCTAGTGGCTGCAGAAACAGCTCAGAAGTTTAAAGTACTTGCTATGCTGTCAGAGGGCCAGAGTTCAGTTCTCACACACATATAGATAGGATGGGTCATAACTGCCTACAGAGCTACCTCCAGTGGTTCTGCTGCCCTCTACTGGTGTCTATAGGCACCAACACTCATTTGCATATACAAACAGGAATGCATACATTAACAATAAAATAGAGCCATATTTGCTGTCTGCAGGGACACAAAAGGATCACTAGGTACTGTAACAGCCTGAGCATTAGATTTCTGGTGGTGCAAACCGCCAGGGGTCTGCCTGCACTCAGGAACTGAGCACATAGGCGGCTTTTGTCTGCCAGCCTGCCGGGCTTGGGCCCGTGTCCTGCCGAGGAAGCTGTGGAAGGAGAGAAGCCCCACAGCCATATTTGCTGTCTGCAGGGACAAAAAAGGATCACTAGGTACTGTAACACCCTGAGCCTTAGATTTCTGGTGGTGCAAACCACCAGGGGTCTGCCTGCACTCAGGAACTGAGCACATAGGCGGTTCATCTGCAAGCCAGTCCATTGCAAGACCTGTGTCCTTGCAACAACAGAGGGAGTGACCCCCACCACAATTTCTTCCCTCCATAATAGAGCAGACAGAGAACACATGGTTGACCTTGACAACCTAAGTATAGCATTGCTTGAGGCAAGATTGAGAAGGGCTCCAAAGGCACAAACAAGGAAGCCAGCATATCAGTAATCTGTACCAGAAGAATCCCAGTCATCTAGTGTTGCAGAAATAACCTTAAAGATCCACAATAGGTTGAAGCACCAACCAGTGACAATAAGACCATCTAACTCCTGGGAGAACCAGATGGCTAAAGGCAAATGTAGGAACGTTATTAACAGAAACCAAGGCATTAGGGCAGCATCTGAACCCAATTCTCCAACATTAGCAAGTCCTGGATACCCCAACACACCAGAAAAACAAGATTTGGATTTAAAATCACTGCTCATGATGCTAGTACAGGAACACATGAAGGACATACTTAAAGAAATTTAGGAGAAAATGGATCAAAAATTAGAAGCCCTTACAAGGGAAACACAAAAATCATTGAAAGAAATTCAGGAGAATACAAAAGCCAATAAGGAGGAAACACAAAAATCACTTAAAGAAATACAGGAGAACCTTGATCAACAGGCAGAAGTCATGAAAGAGGAAACACAAAAATCGCTTAAAGAATTAGAGGAAAACACAAACAAGCAAATGACAGAACTGAGCAAAAATTTCCAGGATCTAAAAACAGAAGTAGAAACAACTAAGAAAGCACAAAGGGAGACAACTTTGGAGATAGAAAACCTTGGGAAGAAATCAGGGACCATAGATACAAATATCAACAGCAGAATACAAGAGATAGAAGAAAGGATCTCAGATGCCGAAGATACCATAGAAACCATAGACTCAACAGTTAAAGAAAATGCAAAATGCAAAAAGCTTGTAACCCAGAATATCCAGGAAATCCAGGACACAATGAGAAAGCCAAATCTAAGGATCATAGGTATTGATGAGAGTGAAGATTTACAACTTAAAGGGCCAGCAAATATCTTCAACAAAATTATGGAAGAAAACTTCCCTAACCTAAAGAGAGAGATGTCCATGAATATACAAGAAGCCTACAGAACTCCAAACAGACTGGACCAGAACAGAAATACCTCCCGTAACATAATAATCAAAACCCCAAATGTGCTAAACAAAGAAAGAATACTTAGGGCAGTAAGAGAAAAAGGGCAAGTAACATATAAAGGAAGACCTATCAGAATTACACCAGATTTCTCACCAGAGACCATGAAAGCTAGAAGATCCTGGGCAGAGCTCATGCAGACTCTAAGAGAACACAAATGCCAGCCAAGACTACTATACCCAGCGAAACTCTCAATTACTATAGATGGAGAAACCAAGATATTCCATGACAAAACCAAATTTACACAATATCTTTCTACAAACCCAGCCCTACAAAAGATAATAGGGGGAAAGCACCAGTACAACGAGGGAAACTATACCCTGGCAAGAACAGGATATTAAGCTTCTTTCATCAAACCCAAAGAGGATAACCACACACGTATAAAATTAAAATCAAAAATGTTAGGAAGCAAAAACCACTACTCCTTGATATCTCTTAACATCAATGGACTCAACTCCCCAATAAAAAGACATAGACTAACAGAACATCAATGGACTCAACTCCCCAATAAAAAGACATAGACTAACAGACTGGTTACGTAAACAGGACCCTACATTTTGCTGCTTACAGGAAACACACCTCAATGTCAAAGACAAAAACTACCTTAGAGTAAAAGGCTGGAAGACAGTTCTACAAGCAAATGATCCCAGGAAACAAGCCGGAGTTGCCATTCTAATTTCAGATAAAATTGACTTTCAACCTAATGTCATCAAAAGAGACATGGAAGGTCACTACTTGCTGGTCAAAGGAAAAATCCAACAAGAAGAACTCTCAATCCTGAACATCTATGCCCCAAATACAAGGGCACCCTCATTCATGAAAGAATCTTTACTAAAGCTCAAAGTACACATTGCACCTAACACAATAATTGTGGGTGACTTCAACACTCCACTTTCACCAATGGACCAATCAGGAAAACAGAAATTAAACAGGGAGACAATGAAACTAATGGAAGCTTTGAACCAATGGGAGTTAACAGATATATATAGAACTTTTTATCCCAAAGCAAAAGAATAGACCTTTTTCTCAGCACCTCATGGTACCTTCTCCAAAATAGATCATATAGTTGGTCACAAGACAGACCTCAACAACTATAAGGAGATTAAAATAATCCCATGCCTCCTATCAGATCACTATGGAGTAAAAGTGGTCTTTAGTAACAGTAAAAACAACAGAAAGCCCACATACACATGGAAACTGAATAATACTCTACTCAATGATACCTTGGTCAAGGAAGAAATAAAGAAAGAAATCAAAGATTTCATAGAATTTAATGAAAATGAAGGCACAACATACACAAATCTATGGGACACAATGAAAGCAGTGGTAATAGGAAAACTCATAGCTTTGAGTGCCTTCAAAAAGTAATTCGAGAGAGCTTACACTAGAAGATTAACAGAACAACTGAAAACCCTGGAACAAGAAGAAGCTAATTCACCCAGGAGGAGGAGAAGACAGGACATCATCAAACTCAGGGCTGAAATCAATCAAGTAGAAACCAAGAGAACCATACAAAGAATCAATAAGACCAAATGCTGGTTCTTTGAAAAACTCAACAAGATAGATAAACCCTTAGCCAGACTAACCAAAGGGCACAGAGAAAGTATCCAAATTAACAAAATTAGAAATGAAAATGGAGATATCACAACAGAAACCGAGGAAATTCAAAAAATCATCGGATCCTACTACAAAAACCTGTACTCAACACAACTGGAGAAAATGGAGGAAATGGACATTTTCTTAAATAGATACCAATTACCAAAATTAAACCAGGATCAAATAGACCATCTAAACAGACCCATAACCCCTAAAGAAATAGAAGGGGTCATAGATAGGCTTCCAACCAAAAAAAGCACAGGAACAGATGGTTTCAGTGCAGAATTCTATCAGACCTTCAAAGAAGACTTAACACCAATACTCTTCAAACTTTTCCACCAAATAGAAACAGAAGGAACACTACCCAACTCCTTCTTCGAAGCCACTATTACGCTGATACCAAAACCACACAAAGATCCAACTAAGAAAGAGAATTTCAGGCCGATTTCCCTTATAAATATCGATACAAAAATACTAAATAAAATTCTTGCCCACTGAATCCAAGAACACATCAAAACAATCATCCACTATGATCAAGTAGGCTTCATCCCCGGGATGCAGGGATGGCTCAATATAAGGAAATCCATAAATGCTATCCACTACATAAACAAACTCAAAGAAAAAAACCACATGATCATTTCATTAGATGCTGAAAAAGCATTTGACAAAATTCAGCATCCTTTTATGCTAAAAGTCTTGGAAAGGACAGGAATTCAAGGCCCATATCTAAACATAGTAAAAGCAATATACAGCAAACCGGTAGCCAACATCAAACTAAATGGAGAGAAACTTGAAGCAATCCCACTAAAATCAGGAACTAAACAAGGCTGCCCCCTCTCTCCATATCTTTTCAATATAGCTCTTGAAGTCCTAGCTAGAGCAATTAGACAACAGAAGGAAGTCAAAGGAATACAAATTGGAAAGGAAAAGTTAAATTATCACTATTTGCAGATGATATGATCGTATACTTAAGTGACCCTAAAAACTCTACTAGAGAACTCCTAGAGCTAATAAACGACTTCAGCAAAGTGGCTGGCTACAAAATCAACGCAAGCAAATCAGTAACCTTTATATATTCATAGGATAAGCAGACTGAGAAAGAAATTAGGGAAATGACCCCCTTCACAATAGCTACAAACAGCATAAAGTATCTTGCGGTGACTCTAACCAAACAAGTGAAAGACCTATATGACAAGATCTTCAGATCTCTGAAGAAGGAAATCGAAGAAGATCTCAGAAAATGGAAAAACCTTCCATGCTCGTGGATTGGCAGGATTAATATAGTTAAAATGGCCATCTTGCCAAAGGCAATCTACAGATTCAATGTTATTCCCATAAAAATCCCAACCCAGTTCTTCATAGAGCTAGAAAGAGCAATTCTCAAATTCATCTGGAATAACACAAAACCCAGGATAGCTAAAACTTTTCTCAACAGTAAAAGAACTTCAGGGGGATTCAATATCCCAGACTTTAAACTCTACTACAGAGCAATAGTGATAAAAACTGCATGGTATTGGTACAATATCAGGCAAGCGGATCAATGGAATAGGATTGAAGACCCAGAAATGAACCAACACAGCTATGGTCACTTGGTCTTCGACAAAGGGGCTGAAAGCATCCAGTGGGAAAAAGATAGTCTTTTCAACAAATGGTTCTGGTTCAATTGGAGATCAGCATGCAGAAGAATGTGCATTGATCCATTCTAATCTCCTTGTACCAAGCTCAACTCCAAATGGATCAAGGACCTCCACATAAAACCTGACACACTGAAACTAATTGAAAAAAAACTGGGGAAGACCCTGGAGGTCATGGGCACAGGGGAAAAGTTCCTGAATAGAACACCAATAGCTTACGCTCTAAGATCAATAATTGACAAATGGGACGTCATAAAACTACAAAGTTTTTGTAAGGCAAAGGACACCGTCAAAAGGACAAAATGTCAACCCACAGACTGGGAAAGTATCTTCACCATCCCTAAATCAGACAGAGGGCTAATATCTAATATATACAAAGAACTCAAGAAAGTAGAACCCAGAGATCCAAATAACCCCATTAAAAAGTGGGGTACAGAGCTAAACAAAGAATTTTCACATGAAGAACTTCAGAGAGCTGAGAAACACCTTAAGAAATGTTCAACATCATTAATCATTAGGGAAATGCAAATCAAAACAACCCTGAGATTTCACCTCACACCAGTCAGAATGACTAAGGTCAAAAACTCAGGAGACAGCAGGTGTTGGCGAGGATATGGAGAAAGAGGAACACTCCTCCTCTGCTGGTGGGATTGCAAGATGGTGCAACCACTTTGGAAATCAGTCTGGTGGTTCCTCAGAAAACTGGTCATGTCACTTCCTGAGGACCCTGTTATACCACTACTGGGCATATATCCAGAGGATTCTTCAGCATGCAATAAGGACACATGCTCCACTATGTTCATAGCAGCCCTATTTGTAGTAGCCAGAAGCTGGAAAGAACCTAGGTGTCCTTCAATGGAGGAATGGATACAAAAAAATGTGGTATATTTACACAATGGAGTACTATTCAGCCATTAGAAACAATGAATTCATGAAATTCTTAGACAAATGGATGGAGCTGGAGAACATCATACTAAGTGAGGTAACACAGTCTCAAAAGATCAATCATGGTATGCACTCACTGATAAGTGGATATTAGCCTAGAAACTTTGAATATCCAGGACATAATCCACAAATTAAATGATGTCCAAAAAGAATGGAGGAGTGGCCCCTGGTTCTGGAAAGACTCAGTGCCAGAGTATAGGGGAATTCCAGAACAGGGAAGTTGGAAGGGGTGGATGGAAGAATAGGGGGATGGAAGAGGGCTTATGGGACTTGCGGGGAGTGGGGACCCAGAAAAGGGGAAATCATTTGCAATGTAAACAAAACAAAATAAAATAAAATAAAATAAAACAATAAAATAAATCCTTAAAAGAGTGCTAGTTAGTACAACAAACACCTGCCACCCCAGCGTCACACAATAAAACAACTGAGGCAGGACATTGCCAGCATCAGTTGTCTCAGGCAACATAATAAGACAGTGTCTAACAAACAGGCAAAGAACGATAACATGGAAAGTACCAATGGGAACAGTGTACAGATCACACAAGATCAGGAGGCATTTTTTCATCTTCTAGATTATTGTTTTATTTCTGATATTTTTTATATGTTACTATATAAGGTATACTAATCTCAATCTGGAATAAGCAGCATGGATTAATTAAATGCCCAAGATAGGGACACCCCTAACTGTTCTGTGCATTGTAGGAATGTTTGACCTAAAGGTCACATTCTGACATTAGCTATCTCAGATTCACAATGCAAGACTTTGGAACCCAAGGGCAGACTTGGCACATCAGCATTTGAATCACAGGCATAAGATAGTCTAAAGCATTGTAAGGTAAATACTAGGGAAAAGATGAAATTAGCAATTTTTAAAAATTCTCCACATCAGAATTCAAAAAGAGCACTTAACACCAGCTGATAAGGACACACTGTTCATGTATACACCATAGAGGGGTTCTATGCTATAAGGAAGGAATCACTTAATCTGATTCTGACAGATATACCTGGATCCTGGGTTGGATTCCATGTTACCAAGCATTGTATGGATCCACTAAAAACTCCCAAGGATGTCTTGGGCCTCCTCTTCTAACAGCTTTTGGTACACACGTGCCTCACTGCCTCAGGCCAAACCAATCAGCTAAACAGACCTGGGCATCAGAAAGAATAGGGCTCTCAAAAGATCCTCTCACACAAATCTAAGTGATAGTCTCCTGAGACTGTACAGAGACATGAGATCCCATGAGAAAAGTACATGTCTCAGGGCTTACCAAATAGACTTTTCCTTAAATAGACACATCACAGGCTAGCAGACACCAATTTATAAAACTTGAATATTTATGTTTGCATCAATGCTATACAATTAGTTAAATTAGTTAAGCAAATTATAACTTATTTGTGTTTGTGAGGGATGGAATCTGTGGCCTTGTTCTTTCCTAGAAATCTTATCATATGTGTTCACCCATGATGCAGGGACACTACTCAGGTCCTTTCATCAGTAACCAGAGTCCTCTAGTTCCCAGTTCCAATTTCATAAGCTCCTGGTCTGAAGGAACAGGTCCTTCTTCAGTGCTTTTCCAGCCTTCTCATACTGTATAGTGATTGATAGAACTGTGTCAGCACTTGTGAACTTAGCCACACAGTCGTTCTTCCTGCACTGTGGAATTAGCCTGGACCCAGACTATTCCCCCTCCTCACTATGATATAAAGAGCAAAGGCGCAGTTGACTTCAAGAGTTTCTGGTTCCTGAGCATTTGGCAATAATAGTGGCAATGAAGATGTAGCATTGAAAGTAATTAGTTAAAAGGATTCATTAATTGAAACTAATGCAACAGGGGAAAGATGAGGCCCTAATCTGAACTTGGCTTCACAGAAGTAAAATTCAAGAGAGATTTAAGGACCGAGGTTCCCCAATGTGTAAGGCATGCTGTATGAATCCTGGGTTTATAATTGTTTTCTGTGATTAGACCAGTCTCATTTGCTATTTCACACTCATTTCCATAACACTTCTGTCCCTCCACAGACACTGGGTGGCAGGGCCCCCAATGTCCTCAAAGACCACACTCAGCAGACCTGTGTCCATGAGGAAGATGCGTAGGGTGATAAAACTGTCAAGAAAATGTTCCAAAGTTTTATACCTCAGGCATATAAAATAATGTAAAAATATTAGTTTCTACAGTAAAGATTCTGTCAAAAGAGAAATCAGAACCTATGGTCAGGGAGGTATCTACAGTTACTCAAACTGGAATGACATAAAATCCATCTTGATCAGTATCTATATTTGCTCTAATGATTACCATTATTGTCAACTTCCCAATCTGATGGTTTACTGCCTAGGCAGTAGATACACACAAATATGTTTTTAAAAATTCTTTTTGCTATCAAGTGCTACAACAGTAGGATGTGTGTGTGTGTGTGTCTGTGTGTGTGTGTGAGACAGTTGGCCTCAAAGAAGTTCCTAGACTCTGCTCCAAGGATCTATAAGGTAGGACACAAAATTCACTCTTAATACATGAAGAGATGTGTGATATAAGATGACAAAAATCACACACAGCTGGAATGTGAAACAAGTTCCAAACAAACCTATTCACTCTGTTCTTCCCACATACACAGCAAGAACATCCTCAGCCCTGGCCCTCACGTGGATGTCTCTGGATCCTTCCATCTGGGTTGCTCATGTTGGCAGTCACTGAAAGCTTTGGCCACACACCACAGCCAGAGAACTTACTGTGCTTGGCTGTCAGCCTATGGTGAAACTTATTTATAGATAGTTTGCTGAGAAGCTGATCCCCTAGGAGCTATCACATAATTGGGAATAAAAATATACACATCGAATACAAAGTGACTCGAATGCTTTTCAACTAACCATATGGATGCTTTAAATTGGGAGAAAATGTAAACATCTTTTCTGCGACTGCTCATACAGCTTCAGCTTCCTGCTTCCCACTCCTAGTTAAGGAAGTACACAGTCTAGTCAGAATGCTGAACAAGCCCCCTTTCTTCTCCCTGTATGGACACAGCAGAGGTCCAGGTCAGTGGGAAAATGTGAGAAGTCATATTCTCTTCCTGGAATCTTTTCTTGTTATGATCCTACCAAACATTAGCTGAGTACCGCATGCCTAATCCTCATGAGTCTTTGTTTCCTTTGTGTCTTCCTTTGATCTGCTGCAAACCACACTCTGAGATAAAGTCAACAAAATCCTGTAGTCTATCACAGTTTTCATGATATTGACTAACAAATGATGTATTTCATCATCTATGAATCAAGGGAAGCATTTTTTAATATTTTAAGTCTTGTTTAAGGCTACACATATGCTCTACTTACCAGCATTCTGTGTGCCTTGGGACTAAGACAAGTGGACTTTACAGTAATCCTCTCAAGAGATTTGAGTATTTATTGCTCAACTGTGTTCCTAGGCTAGTGCATTGGGACGGAGGGCAGTTTTCAATGAGTTGAGTAACTCTGTTTCACCTGAGCTTCAGTTCAGGGAAGAACAACTTCATAGCTCTTTAAACCTCAGTCTGAAACACAGCAGTGCTTGGGTCATTCTTGTGCTAATGATGTTGCTTCCCTATCATATAAACTTAATATTATTTGAGAAGTGACACTGAAGAGATGGAACTTGTTTTGTTAATCTTTAGCTATGTTGGTAGCGAAAATAGTGACTCAGAACCTCAATTGTCTCCATGAATGGTAAAGTTGTTCTTCTGACATTCTGGAAAGGTACAGGTCTGTGCTTCTAAGAGTGGATTCCCATCATAGTCTATCCTAGAGCTGGAATTCTAGGCCCTGAGTGTTAAGTGAGAACTAGAAGCCAAACCTGTGAGAATATTCCGAAGAAGTAAAGTCTCTCTCTGATGTTAATGTGACAATCCCTTTTACAAGGACCCCCATGGACTGTAATTTGGTCCATCCTCACTTAGGAGGGTGAATACTGTCTTCTGGTTAGCAGATAATATGCAGCTACATCTACTCATTTACAAATGACAATAGTTATCTCAATGTGGGTTTCACCCAGCAAACAAGTGTCAGCTAATCCCAAGGCTGGGTACCTGTGCTAGCTACTGCTTAGGGTCTTCTCTTAAGGAGCTTGTCACTGCAGTAATGGTTGCTCTGAAGTCATCAGAAACTTTCAAAAACTGTCTTTCTTTCTGTGGGCACTGTTAAAAAAATAAAACAAATCTTCATTGTGGTTAATCTTTCATCTCCAGTATCCTACAAGGCATAGCCCAAGACCTTCACAATTAACTTCGAGTGCCTAAGACTTGTTTAAGTAAAAAGTAACTGCAACCTTTACAAAATAAGCAGAGAAAACTACAAAAACCACCATGGAACCTACAAAGGCTGATTTGTTGTAAATTACTTCTATAATTACAATTGTTCAGAATTTATTTTATTTAAATAGCAGGATGGAAATGTTTGTCTAATACCATAACAACCAAGCAAAGCAGCATTGCTATTTTCCTCAGTTGCCAGGGATGAGCATCTGGAGGGAACATGCTGTATGCGTGTCTGCACACACTATACCATCGTGTTCACAGGAGTCTGCACAAAAAGCCATGCATGGAAAGTGATGTGCCTATGACTATGCCATGACTATGTCAGCAGAGACAGCTGGGCGTCCTTGTAAAGAGTGACAGAGATCGGTGATGACACACAGGTTTTCCTATTTTTACTTCTTGGATCTCTCCAGGCAGGGGTGAATATTTAGGTAGTCACTGATTGGAGCCCATAAGTACAATGTCAGAACAGAGGGTGAGGCACAGTCTGTAAGAACAATCAGAACATTTTCTGAGTCATGGTCCAGGTCCCACGCTGTTCTGAGAGGTATATTTACTTGTTTGTTAATGTTTGCTTTTTGACCTTAACACTAAACATATGTGGACATGTGTGGCCACCTAGTCTGGTGCCTCTGTGTATGTGCACACTGTCAAACTGCATGTTAGTGTTAACATGTGTTATAGGCAACAATTGAGGGTAGACATGGAGAATTAAGAGGCATAGTTGTCCTAGTTAGGATTTTATTACTGTGAAGAGACACCATGACCAAGGCAACTTATATAAAGGACAACATTTAATTGGGGGCAGATATTCAGTTTCCGAGGTTGATTCCATTATCATCACAAAAGGAAGTACGGCAGTATCCAGGCAGATTTGGTGGTGGAGAAGGAGCTGAGAGGTTTACATCTTAATCTGAAGACATTCAGGAGATCTCTTCCACACTGGGTGGAGCTTGAGCATAGGAGCCCTCAAAGCCTACTGCTACAGTGACATATTTCCTCCAAGGCCACACCTTCTTAAAATGCCAGTTCCCATGAGGCAAGCGTATTTAAACCACTAGTATAGCATTATCATGAAAACTTAGAATGTCTATTCTCACCTCTTAAATTGTGTCTTTTTTTAAGTGCCCAACTCCAACTTTTATTTCCCTGTGTCCCAAAGCTATCCAGCCATTTGTTCTGAGGAAGGTAATAAACAATACATTATGTATTTTAACTGTATTTTTTTCTTTTCTTTACAAAATGAATATGAGATGTTTTGCCAGAAGATTGAAATAAAATCAAAATTGTAAAATTTTACTCCTCAGATATATTGGATATTGAAATGGACTTCTGAACATGGCAATGTGTAAGATTTAGGTAGAGCCGCTACCTTCCTCAGGGTCAAATGCTTACTGAAAAACATCAACCTCCATATTCCTGAGACAGAGAAATAACATCTCCTAGAAAAGAAAAATGAAGGAAGTGGAATTTGCAGATTTCTCAAAAATTTTAAACTTAGTCTGAACTGTAGATAATTTGGAGGTGCTGAAAGTGTCATTTTTATTGCATTTTTCCAATTTACCACCAATTGCCATTGGCTGTTTTTTCTGTCATTTTCTTTTATAAAATTGCACGTTATTATACATGTGTAATTTTATGTATATATTATATAATATAATTAATATTTATAAAAATAAGACATGAAATTGAGAGTGGCATAGGAGAAGTGTGGGTGGGGAGGGAGAGTATAAAAACCCAGCATACATCTGGAGAGTAGAAAACTCTGTAATAAGGGAAAGTGTGTGTTGAGAGACAATGCAACTCCATCCTCTGCATCCTGACTCCATGCACCTCACCCCATGTTTCAGTTACCAGTGCATTTCTCTGTCCCTCTCCTTTGTCTAGGTGCTACATTCTCACTGTCAACTTTTGGGCAGTGCGTTTGTTCTTTGTGCTCAGCCCCCTACAACCATACTGCACCATGTCTCTAACAATTGGTAAAATGGAAGATTCATTGAAATATATTTTATTCTAACTCCTTTTGTCTTATTTAGTGATTTCAAGTTTTATGGGAAAAGAAAAGAACTACACTCTATTCTCCATGTATGTTAGCTATGAAATTTGTTTAATTTATGTGGCATGGCTTCAATGTATGGCCATATATATTTATAAATTAATCGAGGAAGAAGTCATAGATTATAGACAATGGGTGACCTGCTCAGTTACCATCATAAAGAGGTCGCTGGTTCTATGGAAAATTCTGTGGTGGAATGATCTGATATATCTTAAATCTTATTTCTGTTATGTGAATTACACTCTCATATGGCCCACTCCAGTCAACAGTTCTCCAAAAAGAAGTCATACACGTGAATGATGGGAGTGAATTTACTGACTATTTCAACAAATTAGTATAGGATTATATTTGAACAAATCAGAAAAATTCAACTCTATCCAGAAATGAAAGCCCATATAATTAAAAAGAATGGGATGGATATATCTACATTTAATTGTAAATATATCTTAGCTATAGCAGAATTTAGTGACAGAATACAGTGACAGATCTACATAAGTGATGACAGAAAATAGATAGATAGATAGATAGATAGATAGATAGATAGATAGATAGATTAGATAGATAGATAGATAAGATAGATAGGTAGATAGATAGATAGATAGATAGATAGATAGATAGATAGATAGATAGATAGATAGGTAGATAGGTAGGTAGGTAGATAGATAGAGATAATAGATAGATAGATAGATAATAGATAGAGATAGATAGATAGATAAATAGAGATAGAGAGACAGATAGAGAGAGATAATAGAGCGATAGATAATAGAGAGAGATAGATAGATGATAGATAGATAGATAGATAGATAGATAGATAGGATAGTCTTATCTCTGTGCAAACATTGAGTCTGTAGGAGAATGTAAAAGGATAGTAACACATCATTGTTTTTTGCTGTCAATATTTATATAAGTAAAATAAAATTATCATATGTGCATTAAAATTCTCCATATAATGTGTGTAACCTAGGAAAGATCTTTGATCTAATATGATGATGATTCCATAGTAGAATCAAGTGTTCATCAAAAGACTTTTTAGTCTTTTGACTAAAGAAATTATATATATATATATATATATATTTGTCCCATAATGTATAATCCACTAAAGTTGCAGGTTACTTGGAGGCTGAGTGAATCTTCAGCTTCTAAAATAAGCATTTCTCTCTCTCTTCATTTAGTATTCCAGCTGTATGATTTTCTTTTGACAAAATGATTTCATATTTTCCCATTTACTCTCGTAAGGAAGAACTTAGGGATTACATAACCCTATGTTAATCTTATGACTATCCTAGAATATTTAAAGAAATGATCCTATATATGGTGGATATACCATTATTGAAGTGGCAAAGCAATCAAATTAATCTTCATATGGAATTAAAGAAAATTAAAAACAAAAGAAAATGTTCTTTAAAATACAATATTTTATTTGGGTATATAAGTTAAAGTTTGTCATATATATATATATATATACACATATATATATATGATATATAGGAAAAATAATAACTGGTTAAAATGACATTTTAACCAACTTCCAAATGGGACACAAGAATGAGCTATTTGCCTCATGTACTCAATAAAATACTAATACACTAATCAAGAAATTATATATATATATATATATACTAACTTATTATGTATCTATTGATATAAAAATATATTAAACTATATATATAGTTAAAGCCATCCACATATACGTAGCAAATTGGTAACTATCTCTATTTGCAAATTGTCTATTATTGTCTTGACATAAATTATGAACATTTAATATCAAAAACTACATCTAATTTCTCTCTCTCTCACTCTCTGTCTCAGACACACACACACACACACACACACACACACACAATTAGAAGCTTCTTTGAAAAACTCTTATCCAGCACAAGTGTAGAGCCATATTCATGTACGTGTGTGTGTGTGTGTGTGTGTGTGTGTGTGTGTGTGTGTGAAAGTGTGGATAGGCACAAAAGAGAAAAGTGAATAAAATGCAGAAAGACTAAAATGACAGAAAGCGTCCAAACAGGAGCCACCTGTGTTCTAATACTGTCTCCTTCCTCTCCAAATGCAATACTCTGATTTCAAACCTTCCCCTTTCCCTCCAACCCTTTCTTCCATGCTCTCTTTTCCTGTCCTTACCAGGGCTCAGTCTTCTCTCCAAATATTATCTGCATGTTTGTTCCCTTCTCTCCAGCCAGGCATCCTGTTTTGCTGACTTGTTGACATAGGTCTTTCTTGGAGCAGCTGATCTGCTTTGGCCATATGCCTTTATGCATGTCATGGGTTCCCCAAGATTCACACACTAACCTGTGATTGATCCATTTTTATTGCAGTGTTGACAGTCACATTATTTTGTTCCTGTCTTGTTCAGAAGGATGCCCTTGAGCCCTGGACCGATGTGCACCAACTGTTAGAACAGCAAGGGACACCCGAATGAGTAAGCACAAGGCTTTTTCATCTCCTAGAATATACAATCAACAAACACTTTCACAACCTCTTCCAGTGTGGACAGTGCTAGGGTCTTGATCCACCATGGAATCTGTCTATAGACATCATAAAGGGTTTCCTATCTGAAGATAGGAAGCTTATTGTAGTCTGCAAATTGATCTGGAACAATATCTCCAGCTTCCAAATGTTTGTCATATGTCTCTCTAAAGTTACATTGCTACTTTGAATTATGTTGATTTTTTTCTAGAAAAAAATTATGTGACTGTAACAATTAAAATGGTTTCATTAAATATGGTTGGTTTTGCTAATCACATCTTTATTAAACATTGCTTTTTTGCATGGTTTATTTTTAATGATGTGTGTATATCACTATATGCATGTGTGTGCAAGTGCCCCAGAGTACAGAAGAGAATGCCAGACTCCTGGAGCTAGAATAAGTTAGAATGCATGTGGTTCTAAGCCCTATGTCATGGGTGCTGAGAGCTGAGCCTGAGGTCTTTGGAAGAGCATCACATTATCACACTTAACTGCTGAGCCATCTCTCTGGCCCCCATACTGTTTCTTATTAATCTTATTTTATGACTAAGTAATTTCCCCCAAATAAAATATAAATATGTCTATTCCTGTTAGTTGACTGATTTGATCAGACTCATTTTCCTTTCCAGATGCTGTGGCTTTATGTAGTGTGAATGATGCTTTCTGAACAGATGGAAAAAGAAAGAAACTGCTTCAGGGAGGTATAGGCTATATAGTCTGTACATTGAGTAGCTATTAAAAGCAAAGTTTTATAAACTGGCCAGGAAATCAGCTCAGCTCAGCAGTGAGGCTTGGGGAGCACAAACACTGGACTCCCCGTCAGACCAGATGTGGACATTCCTAACGCATGATAAGTTCGGTCAACCAGTGAAGTGTTTTCAATTTGAAGCTTAAAGTCATGATTATGGAGTTAATGTCCTTTGCCTGTAAAGTACAATTGAAATTGAGAGGGACAAAAGGAAAAACAGATTAGTTTATAAATCAAATATTTACCAGCTTAATTCCTCATCTAGCCTATTTTTAGAATTCCACAACTGACCATATGTGGGCAGAGATGAATAAAGGGGAAGACTTGCATCAGCGTTACAGTAAGTGCTGACGTGTCTGTCATTCTGAAGAACACAGCTGGATCCTCAGTGCCATTGTTTTGATACCTTGGATCATAAACTATGCATACTGGTGTAATTACGTAACAGGAGGATTCTACTCTGATCCTTCCCTTCTTTTGTGTGAGGATGTCCACATTTAATCATCCAATATAAACACATCCTGCATGCTTGCAAGTTAATAGCTATCTCTTCTTTCTCTGCAAACCTCTTCTGATACTTGGCTTCTCCTGTCATTATTAAAAAACCTAAAAACAAGTCAGACCTTTATTCTTGTTCCTATGAACCACTTCTTGGCAAAACGTCATGAAGGAGATGACACTTGTTCTTTGCTTTCCTTGGTATGTCATGTGAATTTTCTTCTATTCTTAGGCACCACTACCTGGACTGTATCATTGCAACTTTGAAGGTCAGACTTTCCAAATTTGAACCCAGAGTGAGGCTTCCTAGTAGCATTAATCTGAAAATCAGGTAGCATTGTCCATCATTTTAATATAATGAATATATAAACACTAATATTAACATCATGAATATAGAAACATAAATATTCAAGGCCCACTTTTGCACAAGTGACTATATATTTTTTATTCTCAATCCATATACCAATATTTAGAAAATTCCTTTATCATTAAAATATGACATAGGGACTTCCTTGAATGATAGTAAATGACAGCATGGTAGATTCAACATAAAGATGTCTGTGAATCCACAGACATACAGAGCACACACGTTACATATCCATACAGAAATCTGGATCTATAGTCATCAATCAATCTCATTTGGATTCTAAATTCATTATTGGAAAAGAAATATACATTTGATTATCATGGTTAAAAATATCCTTTCCCAAGCAATCTCCTCTGGCTAAGAACAAATCTAAATCTTCAGGGTCCTTATTTCAAGCCATAGAGAGTCTGCTTATGTTTTCAAACATCACATCCTTCATTACGCACTGGTCTCCTGAATCATTCATTTCACCTTCTGTGACCCCTACCCCCTACCCCCAGCGCTTTCCTGAACTACTTAATGTGAATGTAGTGAGCTATCAAATAGAGTTTACTTTTACTTTCCTCTGAATCCTGGTCCCAGACATGATGACAGGAACATGAAACCAAACTCTCTCAGCAAAGCAAGGCCAAGATTATCACTGGCTCTGACTGGCTAGCAAGAGACAGTGGGATTCTGTACCCAGTTAATGCAACTGTCAGCCAGGTGCAAAGCTCAGTGACTGTTCTAAGGTCTCACTGCAGGGAAGAGCATCACCATGCTTCTGTGTTGCCCAGAGTATAGGGATTTTTACTAAACCTTTCAGTTAGTGTTCTGTAACCAACATCTTAGAGGCGTGTATTTGTGCTCTTTCAAATGAAAAGAAAATTATCACACAGTCAATCATAGCTTATTATTATACTACCTTCAAGAGATGAGTTGTTGCATGAGATGCATAACAATGCTGAAGATTTATTTATAATGCGATTGTGTCTTTGATATATCACTGGACGTTCTGCAAACAAGCAAATTGATTCAGTTATTTAAATATTACCCTTCCTTCTACAAAGCTATATCCCACTGAAACCAAATTGTTTATAAATATCACATCATAATTTACCCAGCAATGTGTTTATATATAAAGATGCATTGTATGGCACTGTTTCTGAAAATGTAAATAAATGTCTCCTCACCACAGATAGGGAACCTATAGCAAGGCAAAGTAAGGCTGTCACCAAGATTTAACCTGGTATACCAGTAAATCCATTACTATTCTGTACATAAGGATGGGCAGGGGTTTTTACAAGAGCATGACAGCTATGTCATCAGAAGCCATCCTCAGTAGAGATGAAGTCTCACAAAGGCTGGAACTACAGAGAGCCCTTCTCAGCAGTCTTTAAGGCTCATAAAATATTGAGGTGAGATTGAGTCTTCTAAGGGCCCCTGTCAAGTTCCAGGGACTTCCTGAAACTTACCAGTTCTTATTCACTTAAATTAAAGAGTTCCCTCTAAATCTTCTGAGTCTCTAGGAGCTTCACTCCAGGGTGGGGTGCTCTGCTCAGACTTCGACAACAAATTCTCCTCCTATTTGCCTTAAAATTTGACTTTGTGTTTTATAACTGGTACTTCTCTTTTCACACCAGTGATTTCAATATAGTACTTGAAGTTCTAGCTAGAACAATTAGACAACATAAGGAGGTCAAAGGGATACAAATTAGAAAGGAAGAAGTCAAATTATCACTATTTGCAGATGATATGATAGTCTAATTAAGTGACCCAAAAAACTCCACCAGAGAACTCCTACAGCTGATAAACAACTTCACCAAAGTGGCTTGTTATAAAAGCAACTCAAGCAAATCAGATGCCTTCCTATACTCAAAGGATAAGCAGGCTGAGAAAGAAGTTAGGGAAATGACACCCTTTACAATAGCCACAAACAATATACAGTATCTCGGTGTGACTCTAACCAAGCAAGTGAAAGATCTATACAACAAGAACTTCAGGTCTCTGAAGAAGGAAATCGAAAAAGACCTCAGAAAATGGAAAAATCTTCCATGCTCTTGGATTGGCAGAAATAATATAGTTAAAATGGACATCTTGCCAAAAGCAATCCGCAGATTCAACACAATCCCCATCCAAATCCCAACTCAGTTCTTCACAGAGTTAGAAAAAGCAATTCTCAAATTCATCTGGAATAATAAAAAACCCAGGATAGCTAAAACTATTCTCAACAATAAAAGAAATTCTGGGGGAATCAGTATCCCAGACCTCAAGCAATACTACAGAGCAACAGTGTTAAAAACTGAATGGTATTTGCACAGTGACAGGCAAGTGGACCAATGGAATAGAATTGAAGACCCAGAAATGAATCCATACACCTATGGTCACTTGATCTTCGACAAAGGAGCTGAAAACATCCAGTGGAAAAAAGATAGCCTTTTCAACAAATGTTGCTGGTTCAACTGGAGTTCAGCATGCAGAAGAATGCGAATTGATCCATTCTTATCTCCTTGTTCTAAGCTCAACTCCAAGTGGATCAAGGACCTCCACATAAAGCCAGACACACTGAAACTAATAGAAAAGTAACTGGGGAAAACCCTTGAGGACATGGGCACAGGGGAAAAGTTCCTGAACAGAACACCAATAGCTTATGCTCTAATATCAAGAATTGACAAATGGGACCTCATAAAATTACAAAGTTTCTGTAAGGCAAAGGGCACTGTCAAAAGGACCAAACAGCAACCAACAAATTGGGAAAAGATCTTCACCAACCCTACATCTGGTAGAGGGCTAATATCCAATATATATACAAAGAACTCAAGAAGTTAGACCCCAGGAAATCAAATAACCCTATTAAAAATGGGGTGCAGATCTAAACCAAGAATTTTCACCTGAAGAAATTCGGATGGCCGAGAATCACTTTAAGAAATGTTCAACATCATTAGTCATTAGGGAAATGAAAGTCAAAACAACTCTGAGATTTCACCTCACACCAGTCAGAATGACTAAGGTTAAAAACTCAGGAGACAGCAGGTGTTGGCGAGGTTGTGGAGAAAGAGGAACACTCCTCCACTGCTGGTGGGACTGTAAGATGGTACAACCACTGTGGAAATCAGTCTGGTGGTTCCTCAGAAAACTGGACATGACACTTCCAGAGGACTCTGCTATACCTCTCCTGGGCATATACCCAAAGGAGTCCCCGGCATACAATAGGGACACATGCTCTATTATGTTCATAGCAGCCTTATTTATATTATCCAGAAGCTGGAAAGAACCCAGATGTCCCTCAATGAAGGAATGGATACAGAAAATGTGGTATATTTACACAATGGAATACTACTCAGCAATTAAAAGCAATGAATTCATGAAAATTTTAGGCAAATGGTTGGAGCTGGAAAATTTCATCCTAAGTGAGTTAACCCAATCACAAAAGAATACACATGGAATGCAATCTCTGATAAGTGGATATTAATTAGCCCAGAGGCACTGAATATCCAAGGCACAATTAGCATAACAAATGACTCCCATGAAGAAGTAAGGAGAGGGCCCTGATCCTGAAAAGACTTGATCTAGCATTGTAGGTGAGTACCAGGACAGAGGAAAAGGAGGATGGTGATTGGAGAATGGGTGGAGAGAAGAAGGCTTATGGGACATATGGAGAGGGGGTAACTGGGAAATGGGAAATCATTTGGAATGTAAACAAAGAATATAGAAAATAAAAAAAATTAAAAATTAAAAAAAGAATTTTAAAAAGGATTCGGAAAGATCATATAGATTTGAGTGAATGGTTTTCAGATGGTAATCAATATAAAATCAGGACATAATTCAAGTATAGAATTATAAGCCTTTAAAGTTAGGATAGATCGTAGAGTGTTTTAGTTAATTGATAAAATTGATGGACTGGGTGTTAAGTGTATCTTATACTTTATAAATTGTAGAATGGTAATAGTTGTACTCAATTTATATCTAAGAGAAAAGAGCCTTTCAGTTGGAAAAATAGGGGAAATGTTGTGGATTGCCCTGGTGCTATTTGGGAATGAATCAGGTACTCAGGTAAATTCACCTGAACCTTCTCCTGTTTTTAACTGGTAAAATAAAGGCTAAATCCTGTGACTGGGCAGTGGAAGGGAAGGTGGAGCTGGAAGTTTTAGAGAAGGAGGGAGAGGAGAAGGAAGAGAGATGAGGAGAGGAAGGACCAAGGGAGGACAGAAGACGAGGAGGTGGAAGGAAAATGGAGCAGAAGCACATAGACTGAATGAAGTACAAGTGACATGGGATTTTATAGACAGGGAGTACAGTAGTGTAGTGCTGTATCTGCCCGGTCTAGATACACAATTTGTATACTCATTGAGTTGTGTTTTCCTTGCTTATAGGGTTGGAGATTTACCGCAACACACTGTATCACCTGTGTTGTACATTAAGGAAGCTGACACTCTGTCACCACCTTTAAGTGAGGAATTTGAACAATTAATTCGAACAAACTCAAATTTTTGAGGTGTGCTTGTCTGCCCAAGAGATTTTAAGCACAGATAAAATTATATGGATAATGTCCTTTAAAATATGTCTTATACATTTCTGTACAATTTTAATTTTAAAATTCGGATAGGAAAGGAACTGGGTGTTTCGTTAGTAGTGATGTAATGAAACAACTGGAACCCTGAAGAATAATATGTAAGATCATGTATTAGAGCTGACATTAGGATACTGAAAATTTTATGGGTACCTTACTTGATATTTTCTGGAAAGGTCTGTCATGCAATAAAGGGCAGTTCAGAATCAAATATAAAACACTGCTTCTAAACAGACAACAGACATGGGCAACTGGAAGAAATGAAATAGTATATGTTCAGCTTTTAGTAGTGTTTGTGTCAAAGTCCCTGAAGGCAGCTCTTATTTACGTGTGAGAGGATGTTCCAGAAAAGTGAAAACAATCCTTCAGAGGAAGGAACATTAAGAGAAAGTTTATGAAGCAGTGCTTTTGTGGTAAAGTTAAAACCTGAGTCCCAAAAATGATTGCTCAAACAAACAACAAACAAACAAAAAGTCAAGGCATATTCTGAGATAATCTGCATGTACAGTAAGATAAAATTAAAGATTTAAAGATAAAACTTAAAAATGCTAATATAATTGTTTACAAGAAAAATCTATGTCCTGAGCCAATCAATAACCAACCAAACCAATACAACTCAGGAAGGAAAGGGGGCAATTAGACTAGAGATCATGCCAATAGAAGGGTGGGTAATATATATATATATTACTCTGTAAGCATGAACTGAGGTTTGAGCTCCCTTTACAGTAGGACAAAATTCAAAAGCTCTATCTTCTGGGATAAAGTGTGGAGGGAGAATTGACGGGAGTGAGAATAGCAAAGGACAGCACCAAAATATCTGCTATTTGAAGAGATTCATAGGAAATCAAGATGGTGAGGCAATGATCTTGGAAACTATTTTATTTGTGAGCAAACAATTCTAGGCTCATAATTTCTAGAGAGAAGATGCCTTACTCCCATCTACACTTAGTTTTACAGTAAAGTAAATTCAGCCGGGTTTTTGGAACTCCTGTAAGCTGGCACACATGATCATATTATCATGGGACTGGAGAGCTACTTAGAAGGCTTCAGAATGCCAAGAAGACCATTTTTGTGGAATGTTTTAGAACAAAACAAAAAAAGAAAAAGAAAAAGAAAGAAACATGAGAGGCTATCCATTTGGGAATTTAATTTCAACCCAACTCTGATTTTTCTTCAAAGTGATTACCCATCACCTACTTCCCCAGAAGGAAACCTCAGGAGCACCTGGGAACGTCCAGATTGGCCCAGAATTGTGAAAAGAGTTGACAAATATGTTTTAATGAGGTTTTGTTTTTTGCAATGGGGAAAGGGCTTAATTTTTATTAAAAGGGAACCAACAGATTTTTTTTAAAAGTTTTTAAAAATGATGTGTAGGAGGTCTTTCAGTTATAAGATCTATAAAAAATTGATTCTGCATTTTGGGAAGAAAAACCTTCAAGCAAATTTGAAGTCTTAGTGCTATGAACCCAAGTAAGAATGAAAAAGAAAACCATAAAAAAAAAAAAAGAAAAAGAAAAAGAAAAGAAAAAAGGAAAAGAAAAACATGTTCTCAAGTAGAGAACATTTCAGCCTTGATAGACAGAATGTGAAGCTCCAAACTTATCAAAGTGATTAGATTTGGTATTAAAATGGAAATGACTGAGCTGTTAGAGATTTGATAAAAACGTTCATTTCAGAATGGCTCTTCCAACCAAGTGGGACCTAAGCTATGCAAATATACGAAAAATATATTCATGATTCTTACTTTCTTCTAAACTTACCCTAAAAAATGCTTTCAGAAAATGACTTTTTTTCAGAGCTGAAGCTGATCTTTAGATAATTAAAAGTTTTAGGCTAGCTTCTAACTTTAGAGGCTAATTTACAGCTATCAAAATACTTTTCTCTGAAAAAAAAAAGTGAGGGGGGCCCACCTTCTGAACAATGGTCAGACCATTGATGATGGAGATGTGTCATGGGAGGCAAGTAAACAGAATATGCCTTCAGTCGTCTATAACATGACATGCATTTTCAGTCCTGTGTTTAAAAGAATTAATGTGTAGCCCAAGAGCACTCATTATTATGTGGGTCATCTAATTCAATTCTAGTGAGACCTGTGCCAATTCTGTCATTCCTAATCTTCTAATCTTTAAGGTATCTGAGACAATTTTAGCACACTGTTAGGTAGCACACCTAAGCACCTCCCATGAGCACACCACACACAAACACACACACACACACACACACATGTGCATGCACACAAAGTTCTTTAACAATCATCTGAGGCTGTGAATAATGCTTATAAAATAGTAGCCCCGACATTGCTAATGAAATGATCCACCTGAACATTGACCCCAGCCCTGTGAGCTTCTGATTCTCTCTCCTGCCTTAAGGGGCTAAAGAAGTAATCGGGAGATGGGCTCCTGCGTGAGTAATGAGTAATTATAACACATTACCAAATTATTTATTTCAACTCTGGAATGTCACAGAAAAATATTTGTAAGCTATTATAAGGAAGTCAGGACCAGGACAGCCAGGGCTATACAGAGAAACCCTGTCTCGAAAAAACCAAAAAAATCCAAAAAACAAAACAAAACAAAAACAACAACAACAAAAAAGAAGGAAGTCAGGAAGTCCTAAAGGATTGCATGATACATTAATCAAAATATTAGAAGGATTTTCCAGGATGAACAACTCTGAAAGAAGGCTGAACAAGAGGTGCACAGAATAGAAGATGTTAAGACACATCATTTATTGTGAATTTTAATTCGGTGTTTGGTAAGGGTGGAGTCCGATGAAATTTAAGTGTTAGGAGACAGACTCACTGGAGCCTTTAAGCCACTTACAGTTACACAATGTTTGAATACACGTGGCGGCTGTTTTGCTTTCACACCCAAGTTCAGATATCAATTTGCTTTTGGATAAGTTCTAACTCATATTACACAGCCTTGTTTTGTTAACATTGCATTTTTATAACCACAAATCAAGAATATTTAGACACTATCTAACCCATGTTTTCACTAAGTTCTGTGATTCTGGACCTTGCAAACACAGTGAAACTGACCAACCAAAATAGTCTATAAAGAGCTCCACCTGGATGTAGAGGTCCATCCATCCAATCCCACTTTGTCCCTTCTTATGTCTTTCTCACCTTCCATTTGAAAAATATTTTATATACTTATAGATCAAGTATTATGATACAAATAACCTCTTTTACCATATTTTATTTAAGTGGTAGAGGGTTAAGAAATTTGAAAAATGTATCTGGATAATGTAGGTTTAAACACAAGTAAATTTGCATCAAATACAAATATGGCTACTAAATCTAGGTTTTTCTGAGATTGTGCATAGCCATAACTACTATTTAAAGTACTTTACTCACTCAAGACTTCCTGGTTAGTGCATGTGTTTCATTCCTGAAGCATGTAGACTAGTAATGGTTGCTAACACATTAGTTTACTTTTCTGTTTACATTTATCACATAATTGTGCCAAACTCATCGTTGCCTGTCTCATGTATAAGCTCTTGTCCTGATCCCATAGCTGCCCTGTTCATAAACCTCTTAAAGTCAACAAGAGAGACAAGGTGTGAGGTGCAATGAGATGCATCTTCTCTGCCTTGTTCTCTCAAGTATAGCTCCAGCTAGCTAAATAATCTAGACAGTCCTTTTTAACAAATGACAGATATCTGTGTCCCTTACTCACTTTACAATGACCATCCTTGGCCGGCCATTTTCCTCACCAGTTGTGCAGCTATTTCCTTTCTGTGTCAGTAACTATCATCTGTGCTGAAACTACTGAAGGTATGTCTTTGGCTTTCTCTCAGCCCATATAAACAAGCCACAAATACACTACCTATCTCAAAGCTCAGGGATTGAATATTAAAATGTCTTTCTTATGCAAGTCAAAGAGAACTCTCCAAATAATGTATATGTGACTACAGACAGGGAAAGAGGAAGAAAGTTGTGGTGGGAACATACGGGAACATGCAGATAACTTGTAGCTCCAGGTCACAGGCACAAACTGCCTTAAGTATTAATGAATCAAACCATAACTACAGGCTTTCCATGGCAGGCCTCAGATGTTTCCCCCTTTCCAAGCTTATTTTTCTCTCATGTCCAGTGTTGGAGTTGAATCATTTCTTCTGAAAAAAGGAGAATAGTATTTACATAATAGGGATTATATTGCACTAAAGCCTATCTATTAGCATGATAATTTACATATAGAAACCAAAGTCCTCACATAGTATTTACCTGTCACAAACAACTCTTGTTCAGCTGTACCTGCAGAGAAAAGCAAGGATGAGAAGTCATGACCTATAGTACAGTGTACTGCATTATAGAGAGGATGGAGACATGGGAGTGAAACCTAACCTTGTATGAAGACTAACAAGTATTTAATTTTTGAAAAAACTTAATTTTACAGATAACTGTGC
The DNA here is from genome assembly GCF_947179515.1 of Apodemus sylvaticus. NCBI lineage: Eukaryota > Metazoa > Chordata > Mammalia > Rodentia > Muridae > Apodemus > Apodemus sylvaticus. The sequence goes on along the minus strand of NC_067475.1, from coordinate 129,395,252 downwards.
ATGATAGCCACACAAGATAAAAATAAATAAAAATTAAAAGAAAGCATATCCATAAAACCACTCAACAGCAACTCAGAAAACAAGATCACTGCATTTGCACATTCATATTGAATAATAACGTTACACATGGCAAAGCTAATCAATCGCATAGAAGTTCTTCCAATTCTAGCATTTGGCACCCAAGGCCCAGGTTCATTCTTTCCACAATCTCATAAGGTAGACTTGGGCATCTGGCAAGTACTGTGCAAGATCCCTAATCCTCCAATATTTTTCCATTAGAGGTGAATGAAAGCACAAAACCACACATATAGGAAATAAGTATCTTGTGTTTGCTGGTCTAGAAACTGGGCCGGAAGCAGAGACTACGTACAAGGGATTAAAAACAAATAAATAAACAAAAAGTGACTTAGGAAGGTGCATTGTGAATGACTAAAAGGAAAAGGAAAAGGAACTACCTATATAAATAACATATCAGGAAAAGTCTAGCTTTGGAAGACAGCAAGGGACCTATTGCCACAAATGAGCTCATAATCACTCTCTATACAAAGCTGACACTGTATTGATTGACTGCTGTTTTCAGTCTGCTGGAAGTAGTCTCATTCCCATGCAAGTAGCTGAGGAGAATCCACCTATAATCTGGTAACTCTTAGCAGTCAATGTAATCATCAAGCGGAATAGAAAGGTCAGCCTGAAAAGGAGACTTGGATTTACAAAATGCCTATCACAGATAATATCACAAAAGGAAGAACTCCCAAGGAAAACTGTAAACCTACATGGACTGAAGGAAAAATATAGATTAGAAAGAAGAAAGCATGCAAGTACCTAATCTTGAAAGAAATGAAACGATGTTTTGTGAGCATACTCCTAAGACTTGAGAGGTGACAGCAAGAAGACTGTGAGTTCAGTGTTCACGTGAGCAGCATAGTGAGTTTGAAGCCAGGCCAGGCTATACTATCTCTGTTTTAAATCACTGAGACATACAGAGAGATGATGATAGATAGATGATAGGTAGATAGATGGGTAGATAGACAGGTATATAGATAGATAAATAGATAGATAGATGGATAGATAGACATACATACATACATATATGATAGATAAATATAATAGATCAATCTAAATTAAAATATCTTAAAATTTGTCAAAATAGTTATAACATGATCATTATAATCATAAGTTGAATAGGTAATCTTCCAGAAAGTAGAAAGATTTCTTATGCCACCTAAATCGTTGGCTAGTTTGAAACTGATGGGTGGAATTCAGGTTTTCTTCTAACAAGAATGACAAAGAAGGCAAGAGTGCCTCAAAGCAGAGACCACGATGTCAAGATGCACACTACTTTCCTTGCTTTGGAGACATTTCTCCTAGTCTACAGGAAAACCCACAATAATTGCTTAATGAGCATCTAATGTAGATATTATGTTTCCCCACAACAAAATGATTATTATATTCATCAACTATTTTCTAACCCTGGAAGAATAGAGATGCATGCGTGAATAACATGATGTATACATACTTATATGTTGCTATGGGTTGTATATTAATAAGTAAATTGGAATAGAGACAGGAATAATAGACCTCTTATCATAAGATATATTGAAGATAAAATATTAAATGTAAAGAAATATTTTGAGTTGTCTCTCAGTGGTAGAATGTTTACCTAACATGTAAAGACATGTAAAGGGACTAGGTTTGACTCCTCCTGCATGTAGGCCTTTTAACTTTTTTCTTATTTTCTTATATTTATTAATTGGTATGTTTGTACGTGTGTGCACATACATGTGTGTGTGTGTGTGTGTGTGTGTGTATGCACGTGTTCCAGGAATCACATGTGGCAGTCAGTGGACATTTTGTGGGGTTGGTTCTCTCTTTGTACCAACTGAATCTTGACATTAGAACTTAGGTCATCAGGAGTGGTAGAAAGTACCTTAGTCAGTTGAGCCATCTTATTGGCCTAAGAATTTTCCTATTTTAAGTATATGTTTAGACTATTTAAAATGTCTCAAGTATTTTGAGTGAGAAACAGCTATGGCAGCATCCACTATGAGATATGCTACTAGGAAAATAATGAACAGATGGCTTGCTGAAGCTAATCAAAGCTCAGTTTAAATTAAATTTTGCATGGGTGAACATTTAGGTAATGATTAGAAAAGCCATAACAAAGTATATTGGAGAAAGCTCCAGCGGTACTTCTAAATTAGGGAACATCAAGACTGAGGGTATAGAGCTTAAAGGGAAATGTGCCTTTTATAACTTATCCCAAGTAGAAGATGATGCATGTAAGGCCAAGGTTTGCCTATAGTGGCAAACATCCCAAGGTGCACTTAAGTTCATATGCTATGAATAGATTTCACCTATAAAGACTTCATGCACCATCATGGTAGGGAAGATAAATTAATGTTACCTAGAGAAATTTAGCTTTGGAATTTCCAGTCTGTGAGTATGTGACTCTTAAACACCTCAGGCTTGGTGGGTTAGAACCACATCAGAATGGCCACAAATCACAGATAATATGTGTTTGCTCAACATGATTTTTCAAGTGTTTTAGGGTGTAGTGTTTGACCTTCTCTTAAAAATGTTGCACAGGAAGAGAACATAAAAGCATGAAAAATGAGAATCTGCCCTGTGATTAGTGGCAGACCTCACTTATTAGGGTGGAGGATGAGAATGTGGAAAGGAAATCACCTCCAGGTTTGGCAGAAGGTAGAGAAGGCCAGAAGTGACAATGATTCTTACATGTGCAACGTGTACACCCGCCTCAATCACCAGCAATAATACCCCAAAGACTCAGCTTGATAATGAACAGCTGAAGGTAAGAAAGCACGTAACTTTTATGTCAAATAAACTTTCAGTGTCTAATCAGAATCACCTGTAGGGAAAGTAAATGGCCAACAAGATGGTAGCCAGAGTGAGAGCTCATGCCCATAACTGTTATACATGCAAACTCTCATTTAACTAAAACTATCATATTGTGGACTTGTTGGCATAAACAGAGACACAGCACAGGGACTTCCTCTTGTACTCAAATGCTGACGGCTTGTTTAGATGAGAGAAAGTGGTAAGGAGGACTGTGTTGCTATGGTTTTGTTGTATTTATGTGAGAGTTCATACAGTCTCGATTCTGGAGGGTGTACATCTAAAGAGAAACAGAGACTGCAGCCATGAAGGCTTATAAGCCTTTACCTTCATACTAATCAGGGCTTGGAAATGATGCTAGAACAGATGTCCTTGAGGATAATGCAATGGGGCTCTTGGCTTTTTCTTGGCAAGCTTTGATTTCTTACTCCTTTCTCTTTCCAGCACTGAACATTCAAGGACAATGTAGACTTTTTCTGTTTTTCCTAATCATAATTCAAATAAGGGGAGAAATTTGTGCTAATGTATTAAATCAGGAACATGAGGATGTGACCATCAGTAACCCTTAATCAGATTAATGTTTTATCTTTTTTTTTCCTTTTTTTTGGGGGGGGGGCGGGTATTTCGAGACAGGGTTTCTCTGTATGGCCCTGGCTGTCCTGTAACTCACTCTGTAGACCAGGCTGGCCTTGAACTCAGAAATCTGCCTGCCTCTGTCTCTCAAGTGCTGGGCTTAAAGGTGTGTCCCACCACTGCCCAACCTTAGTGTTTATCTTTTTAAAAAACATATTAATTCTATTTGTATTCATACTTTTATACAACTTTTTCTTTTCCCTCTTCCTACTCAACAGATTTATGGGTATTTTTTGAAATATTAATATAAAATTAAAGCAAATGTGTTTCTATGCTGTGCCTGTGTTATAGATGATGCATGATTATGTAAGATCTCTCTTTGTATGCATGCGAGCTCTGTGTGTTTGTGAGCATATGCTATATTTATGACAAATGTTTGTGCATTTTGTTTATCTATTTCATGCATATATACATAGTATTGTCTATGCCTGGTATATTTTGTGGTATGGTTATGTAGTGTAGTCTGCCATGTATGTTTGTGTGTATATGATATGTCTATGTCATATGTGTTTATGTATTTGTGGTTTGTTTATGCCATGCATGTTTGTATGTATATGGTGTTTCAGTGTCATGTGTGTTTGTGTATCTGTTATGTCTATATCTTTATGTACATTCATTGTGTCTGTCATATGTACTTGTGTGTTTATGGTATGCTCATATTATGTATGTTTCTGTATCTATGTCATGTACATCTGTGTATATACGGAATGTCTATTTCATTGTGCTTGTGTGTCTTGTATGCTTATATCATGTTTGTTTGTTTGTATGTTTATGTCATATATGTTTACGTGTATATGCTGTGTCTTTGCCATGACTGTTTATGGGCATATGTTGTATCTATGCCACATGTGTTTGTGTGCATATGGTGTATTTAAGCCATGCCTATTTGTGTGTATATGATATGTCTTTGTTTTGTGAGTTTGTATGTCTGGTATAACTATATCATGTGTGTTTGTGTGTATATATATATATATATATATATATATATATATATATATAATTTATGCCATACCTAGTTGTGTGTATACAATATTTTTATGCCATATGAGTTTGTGTGTCTGGTGTTTCTATATCATGTATGTTTGTATGACTGATGTACCTACCTTATGTGTGTTTGTGTTTATGGTTTGTATTCCAATTAATGAAATGGATTTTAAATACTGGTGAATTTTTATAAAATAACTAAGGAATCTGAACATCTACTCCTTTTGTTGACTTGCTGTCCTAGCACAGGGTAATGTGACCTGCATGCGCATCTTCAAGACTAAAGGAAAACCTAGTTAGTATATTGTCATAAAAGGTTTATTAAGGGTTACTTCCTATTGGCATTTCTGCCCCTCTGCCTCCTTTCCTGCCTTCATCTTTTCTTTATTTACCTTTGTGTTTCAGTTTCCCCTAGCATCTTTTTTCACACCACAGGTGTGGTTTGTCTGTACTTTGTTATAGTTGTTTTTAATGCATATACTTTCCTACTATGTTTAAATACTGAGAACAATGGGAATGATTTTTCTCTATTCTTTTTAAAGCTATCTCAATAATTGTGCAATGTTTAATTAATGTTGGCTGATTTCAGTAGAACAGAAGGCAAAGCATGGCATAAATGACTGCATGTGCTGAACACCACAGTAGCAGAAACCAGGCTGAGCATCTGCTGAGAGGAATGAGTTACAGGCAAGCAGGACTCTGCCATTTAGGAAAGAAGGGAAAGCATTTGGAAGCAAAGGGAATTTTATTTCTGGTTCTTAAGAAACCTCCAGACTGATTTCCAAAGTGGAGTGGCTGCACTACTCTACACTCCCACCAATAGTGGAAGACACTCCCCTCCCCCACATCCACACCAGCCTTCCTCACCATTGGTAATCTTGAGAGGGCAATTCTGACTGCTAAGAGGTGGACCTTCAACATACTTTAATATGCATTTAGTACTTCATAAAAGGTTTACTAAGGGTTATTTCCTATTGGCATTTCTGCTCTTGAGAACTTTGTAGTTATGGGGTTTGTTTCTAATTGAATTATTTCCTTAATATTTCGTAATCTGAGTTGTTTGTGTTTTCTAGACACCAATACTTTGTCAGATGTGTAGCAATAAAAGACTTTCCCCATTCTATAGACTGTCTATTTACTGGATTAACCAGTTCCTTTGCTGAACAAAAGGTTTGGTGTGCCAGGGTGGTTAGTAGACCATTCTTAAGATGAAAGTAAAGGGAGGTAATACATGTGAAAGAAAATGTAGTTGCAAGTGGAAAGGAGCTGGGAAGATGAAGGGGCACGGAGAGAGATACCAAAAATAAAAGTTGCAAAAAAAAAAAAAAAAAACTCTTCCGAAAACCTAGTTAGTATATTGTCACTCAATTAAAACTGAACAAGAGCAATATCAATATAGATGCCAACTCATAAGGGAAAATTTTCACCTGGTACACCCTAGACAAAGAAGTTCAGAAAACAAATGACTTCTGAGAGACAGAGAATTAGTCGCTTCCAGGGATGAAGCCCTTATTTGCTTATGCAACAAAAAATAAACTACTCAACCCTGACACCATATACATAGAAACAACAAAAACAGATTCAGGGGGTGAGGCATATTTTGTGCATGTGTGTGAATGTGTGTACATATGTGAGTGTATGTGCATTTGTAATTGTGTGTGTGTGTGTGTGTGTGTGATAACAATAATCAATAGAAAAGAGGCCAGATGTCATCAATCTGAGAGGGAGGAAATGGGCATGGGAGGGGTAGGAGGAAGGGAAGGGAAGGAAAGGGATAAATAAATCATATTTCTATCTAGTAACATACATTTTAATTTAAAAACACAGAAGGCTGTGGTTAAACACAGTGAGTAAAAAACAAACAGGCCTGAATATGAGAAAGACGAGTTTGGGGAAGAGAAGCTGTTCAGGGATGAGATTAGATCAGTAGATCGTTGGATCTAACATGTCGTTGGGATCTAACAGACCATTAGAATGTATTCTACACATGTGCAAAATTATTGTCAGAGAACAATCTTAATAATAAAGTAATTGGAGGAAGACAAGAGGAACTACTGTCTATTCCATTGGCTTCTTCAGACAGCAAGTAGACGCCATCTTGATGATACACCTATGCTTTCTGTGGATTCTGGATGCCATCAGTGAAGGATGTCAGCCAGTCTGTGTTTCTTGATCTAGGTTGACATTGACCATGAAAATGATAATTTATAAAATCAGTGACTGTTATGTGTGACTTGAGTATATTTGACTATAAAATTTAACATTTACTTATTCTGTTTGGACAAAGTAGATATTAAAGTCCCTTTAATGTTTATAAGCATTAGTAAAAATTTAAAATCCGTTATCATTGACTGGAATGCATACAATTCCCACAAACATGCATAATTTAACCATACTTTGTCCACAGTTTTCTCACATAACAAATATATATCACACACAAACAAACACATCATAAAATATATATACACATCACATAAATATGCCATATACCACACAAACAAAAAATTCACTTACATACATAAACATACATTACACACAAGCACATATCACATAAACACCTCATATCCGCACAAATACAGAGAGGTCACCAGCATATACAGCATACACATTATATCAAAACACATATATTACATATAAATATTTTATTTCCAAAGATGTCACTATATAAACTTGAACTCTGCAGTTCTTCAGATGTTCAGGATTTGTTACAGCAAACCAGGCTGATATAGACATATCAATATTTGATCTCTGAGATTAAGTCATTCAAACCAGAATTTCTACTTCTGCATGTTCAATAATTTTCCAAGAAGTTATAGAAAATTAATAATAATAATAATAATAAGCAAATAAGAAAGGTGTATTAGTTCCCTAATGGAGCTTTAGATCTCAATGACAGACTGTCTGCATTACTCTGATATGAGAGGAATCTTAGTGCAGCACATGACTACAACATCTGCTGGTTCAAGGCTTAAGCTTATATTTAAGCCTCGTTAAGGTGCAAACTCCACACTTGCCTCTCTTACAAAATAATTAGCAAACACATAAGCGCCATAACCTAGTTAATAATTTATGGCTGGAGCTATAAGTATGAGTAATTCTAATACTAATATACAAGTATGTAACTGAAACACCAGCTAAATGGATGGTAGGAACCCATTTCTCAGTGTTAAACTAGCAACTTTCCATGAAGTCAATAAGAGATCAATATGATTCTTGTAGTGATAGATTAACAATTATAACACATACACAAATGCATACACACAAAAATAATTCCTTTGTTCTGTCAATTCAGAAAGCCTAAACTAAACTAATTTTATTTAAATATTAATAACCACATCTTGCATCCAGAACTAAATTCTTAATTTGGTTATTATATTCTCAATAGCAGTCATTAACTGAGATTACTTTGTTTTCTGGTTAATGTTTATGTACCATATATTTTGACCATGATTTCTCCTCCCCAACTCTTTCCAGAAAGTTCATACCTCCCTACCTGCACAAATTTCCATTTCCTTTCTCCAAAGGGAAAAAAAAAACAAACAAACAAATGACACCCAAAAAATTCCCAAGAAAGAAAAAGGAAAATCAGAAAAAAAAAATAAAACCAGACAAAATAACAGTAAGGTAAAAGAACACCAAAACAGGCCCCTCACTGGAGCGCATGCATGCTTGCAGGATGGCGCTGTGGGGAAGCAGCAGCAAGAAGCTCCCAGAGGAGAGGCCCACACACTCACCCCACCCTGGCCCCAACGCCTACAGGGTTGGTCCAGCTCAGCCATGATCAGGCCATCCTCATCTTCCATAACCACAGGAAGCCATGGTTCTCCAAGTTCTACCAGCCCTATAGTGAAGATAGGCAACAGCAAATCATCAGGGAGACGTTCCATTTGGTATCTACATGAGATGAGAATGTTTGTAATTTCCTAGAAGGAAGATGACTAACTGGAGGATCTGACAACAGACTCATTTACAGACATTATGCAACACTATATTTTGTCTTCTGTGTCAATTCATCAGAAAGTGAACTTGGCATTTTAGATTCAAGTATGTAGAAACATTAGGGAAATGTTTTGAAAAATGTCTGTGAATTCGATTTAATATTCTACATAGACAAGGTTCATAATAATCTTACAGAAATGGTGATGGGGGAATGATATTGGGGACCAACGTGAATGAGATAATTATACAAACTGATGCACAAAATAAACTGGAGAAATCTGAGGCTGGCTTAGCAGGAGCTCCAGACCGTGCTGTATCAGCCGTAAAGAATATGAACCTTCCTGCGATCCCAAGAAATATTGACATTGGTGACATCAGGATAAAAGTGCCAAACCTGCCCTCTTTTAAATAAATATTTAAAAGGCCACTCCCAGGTAAAGTTATCTAAGTTTACCATGTAATTGTTTACTAAAAAAAGAGTAGAGTCTTAACTTTGCTCTTGGGTTCAAGTTGAGGTACTGTATAGAAGCTGCATAAAGTCAGTATGGAAGTTGAGGGTTGCTTTTCTTGCTCAGTGATTTTAAATAAATTGAATAGTTCCTGTGTGATTTTTTTTCTTTTCTAGATTGCATTCCTAGGTCCATATAAAGGTGTGCCTCTATATATTTTCTATTACAGTATTTCAAAAAGCAAGATGTTTCTTTAATTATGTACAACCCAAGATGTTGATGTTTTGTATGGATCACAAGTGCAGCATTCTCTAATTCTTTCTGTTGTTTGACACAGTTGCTATTTAAAGAACCAAGTATGCACTGCATGAAAACATGACCTATTCTTTAGTTTAGGTAAATTCCAAAGTAACTAGACCTCTAAAGTATCTTTCTGTTTTGCTTGGTATCTACTTTATCAATAATTTCTTTTGACAACCTTCTGACTCGACAAAGTAAATAGAAGTATATTTTACCACTACTTAAAAAAATACCAAAACAAAGAAAAATGATACACAAAGTTCTAAAAAATAGTACTGAGTACTCTGACAACTATTTTGGGGGATGAGGCCTGCCCTGGAGAGTGGATGAAACATGCACTGATAGTCAATTGAAGAAAACAGATTTTCCCTTGTTAGTGGGTATCAACTGCAGATAGCTTCAAGGTTAGAACTGGAGCCCCAGGTCCACTTCTCCTCTGAGTTCTGGGACCCTGTCTATCCTGAAACTATGCAGATCTCCTGCTGCCACAGTCCTGTGAGTTGTATGTGCATCAGTTCTGTTCTGTCTAGAGACACTGTTTGCTTGGGGCCATTCACTGAGTGCCTTTGGCTCCTAAGATGTCTTTCTCGTGTTCTGCAGAGCTCCCTGTGACCTGAGGAGAGGGGTTGGATGAAGACATCTCATCTAGAACCAGACACCTACAGGAGTCTCATCACTCTCTGAACCTTTTCCAGCTGTGAGATCTCTGTGTAAGTGATGAATATGTGGACTTCCTGGACATGACACCGGAAGTGTGTTACAAGCTACATAAAGTGCAGTGTGGTATGGGTCTGGTCTGTACCTCCACTAAGTTTCCTGTGAGAACTTTGCTAACTGACTCAGCCATGTTCTGGATTTTCTCAAAGGGTCCTCAGCAAAAGCTTCCACACTGTGGATGCAGTAAGGCCATCGCAGGGACTTTTATTTACTGTCGTTACCAAGATACAAGCTGACAACTGTCTTACTTGAGAACACACCTAGGCGGTCATTCTTAACCAACTTCAGATGTGGAGGAACATCTGTGTCTCAGCAAAGGACTCCATATCCAGCAGTAATAGGAAAACTTGAGGAGTATAAACAGGCAATTTCTCTGGTAGGCTTCTCAAGGCAATGAGAGATAGAGTGTGTGCTGACTGTAACTACTCTGCAGTCATCTTAAACACAAGTCCTTCCAGGCTAATCTCCAGATGACAGCCTGCGGAATGTTAACTATGACCTCACTCCACAGTTATGTTTCATGCCTTGATTCATTAGAAGAGCACCAGATTGCCCTTTCATTTATCTGGGAAGTGTCCCGGGGCTTGTAGATTCTGCTCTAATACCTGTCAAAGATCAGGAACAGTCCTGTTTCCCAAGGCTCTCTCCCATGTAACTATCTCTGCCACAAGCTCCTTACTGTTGCTAGTCATGTTAAGTTCTTTCACCCACCATATACCGCGAGTTCATTTCCTTTTCACTTCAACCATTTTCTTTATGTTAGCACTTTGTTTGCTTGATACCCACAGGCCGACTGGGCTCCTGGTGTTAGCTGATATGTTAGCTTCTTGGCTCCAGAGGAGGAATTAAACTGGAGATATTATATCTGTAAGGAAATGGGCCAAGAATCCCCGATGATTTTTCATTCCTCTGGAAAGGAAAGTCTATAGGCATGGCTCAAATGTTGGTTTTGCAAACAATATCTAAATAAAAGCATTAAGAGATATAAATTCTGCTTTTGAATCACCATCCTACATATATACAACTTTATAATAAAAGTGGCCGTGACCATACCAAACCCTGGAGAAACTGTCAGTAAATTGTAATACAGAGGAAAGTTTTAATGATACTGACTAATATCCAAAGCTGTAGGAAAGCTGACATCACCCTCTTCTCTCTGTTTCCCTGCTGGCACTGCACAGCTGTTTTTCAGATGTAATCTAGATTGTGAGGAAAGGAAGTCCTGAGTGGCAGGTGCCTGAGAAGTGGGCTGTGTGATGACGTTCATTTAGCTCATGTGTCCTTCGTGCAAGCCACACGAGTATATTAAAGATCAAGCAGACAGTTAAGCATGTGCTCTTCCACAAAGGATGATGATAGCACCTTGAAAAATAAAGGCAGGCTGAGGATTAGAAGAAGTATATCACCTGGGGATGAGGCATAACATCACAAGCTGTCTAAATTACAGAATGGAGACATGAGAAGAAACTCAGGAAAGGTTCCTGCACACTCACACGGAAAGCACCACTGTAACAAACCATGATACAGGATGATTTGAGGAGGAAAAACATCATGACAGGGATCAACTATAGTGGGCAATGCTTTAAATTGTGTGAAACACTGTAGTCATATCCCAAAATATTTAAATAAGTGTTACATGAAAATAGATATCTGTCCCCCTCAATAGTAGAGCCCCTAACTAGCTTGACACTCAACAACCATCCTGTTAAATGTCATATTGAGGGTGTCTTCAGATGAGTCACCCATCAACAGTGCACCCTACTACTGTTTTCAACCCAACACACGAACCATCTGCTGGAACATCGCTCACTCTTATTGTTTTCTTGATAATAATATTAACATATGGCCATGATATAAATGTGAAAGTAAAATACAAAATAATACAGTCACAAATATAACAATCTACTTTAACTAGTTTCCATAAATTGGCTTCACTTCTTCTGACTTTACCTCTTCAGCTCATAAGCATCGAGTCATTTTCTCTGGCCCTCAATTATTAATTTTAAAAAATAAAAGAATTGGATATGGCAAAACACTATTATGAAGATAGCTTATATTTAAAAAGAGAGGGGAACTTTTGCTGGACCTTACAGTGAGCTTAATAATATACCTTGAGGTCAATTAAGACCTAAAACTGCTGTCTGGCTATGTAGTTGTCCTGTGTCTTTAACCTGCCTTTAAGAGAAAGATGTAACAGCAAACTTTACTTGCCTTGGAATTCTTTTTTTTTTTTCTTTATTCACCTGCTCTGCAAGTCTTTTTTTTTTTCGATATAATTTATTTACATTTCAAATGATTTCCCCTTTTCTAGCCCCCCACTCCCCGAAAGTCCCGTAAGCCCGCTTCTCTTCCCCTGTCCTCCCACCCACCCCTTCCCACTTCCCCGTTCTGGTTTTGCTGAATACTGTTTCACTGAGTCTTTCCAGAACCAGGGGCCACTCCTCCTTTCTTCTTGTACCTCATTTGATGTGTGGATTATGTTTTGGGTATTCCAGTTTTCTAGGTTAATATCCACTTATTAGTGAGTGCATACAATGATTCACCTTTTGAGTCTGGGTTACCTCACTTAGTATGATATTCTCTAGCTCCATCCATTTGCCTAAGAATTTCATGAATTCATTGTTTCTAATGGCTGAATAGTACTCCATTGTGTAGATATACCACATTATTTGCATCCACTCTTCTGTTGAGGGATACCTGGGTTCTTTCCAGCATCTGGCAATTATAAATAGGGCTGCTATGAACATAGTAGAACATGTATCCTTATTACATGGTGGGGAGTCTCTGGGTATATGCCCAGGAGTGGTATAGCAGGATCTTCTGGAAGTGAGGTGCCCAGTTTTCGAAGGAACTGCCAGACTGATTTCCAGAGTGGTTGTACCAATTTGCAACCCCACCAGCAGTGGAGGAGTGTTCCTCTTTCTCCACACCCTCTCTAACACCTGCTGTCTCCTGAATTTTTAATCTTAGCCATTCTGACTGGTGTAAGATGAAATCTTAGGGTTGTTTTGATTTGCATTTCCCTAATGACTAATGAAGTTGAGCATTTTTTAAGATGCTTCTCCGCCATCCGAAGTTCTTCTGGTGAGAATTCTTTGTTTAACTCTGTACCCCATTTTTTAATAGTGTTGTTTGGTTTTCTGGAGTCTAACTTCTTGAGTTCTTTATATATATTGGATATTAGCCCTCTATCTGATGTAGGATTGGTGAAGATCTTTTCCCAATTTGTTGGTTGCCGATTTGTCCTCTTGATGGTGTCCTTTGCCTTACAGAAACTTTGTAATTTTATGAGGTCCCATTTGTCAATTCTTGCTCTTAGAGCATATGCTATTGGTGTTCTGTTCAGAAACTTTCTCCCTGTACCGATGTCCTCAAGGGTCTTCCCCAGTTTCTTTTCTATTAGCTTCAGCGTGTCTGGCTTTATGTGGAGGTCCTTGATCCATTTGGATTTGAGCTTAGTACAAGGAGACAAGGATGGATCAATTCGCATTCTTCTGCATGCTGACCTCCAGTTGAACCAGCACCATTTGTTGAAAAGGCTATCTTTTTTCCATTGGATGTTTTCAGCCTCTTTGTCGAGGATCAAGTAGCCATAGGTGTGGGGGTTCATTTCTGGATCTTCAATCCTGTTCCATTGATCCTCCTGTCTGTCACTGTACCAATACCATGCAGTTTTTAACACTATTGCTCTGTAGTATTGCTTGAGGTCAGGGATACTGATTCGCCCAGATTTTCTTTTGTTGCTGAGAATAGTTTTAGCTATCCTGGGTTTTTTGTTGTTCCAGATGAATTTGATAATTGCTCTTTCTAACTCTGTGAAGAATTGAGTTGGGATTTTGATGGGTATTGCATTGAATCTATATAGTGCTTTAGGCAAAATGGCCATTTTAACTATATTGATTCTACCGATCCATGAGCATGGGAGGTTTTCCCATTTTTTGAGGTCTTATTCCATTTCTTTCCTTAGAGTCTTGAAGTTCTTGTCATACAGATCTTTCACATGTTTGGTAAGAGTCACCCCAAGATAATTTATACTGTTTGTGGCTATTGTGAAGGGGGGTCATTTCCCTAATTTCTTTCTCAGCCTGCTTATCCTTTGAGTATAGGAAGGCCACTGATTTGCTTGAGTTGATTTTATAACCTGCCACTTTGCTGAAGTTGTTTATCAGCTGTAGGAGCTTTCTAGTGGAGTTCTTTGGGTCACTTAGGTAGACGATCATGTTGTCTGCAAATAATGATAGTTTGACTTCTTCCTTTCCAATTTGTATCCCTTTGACCTCCTTATGTTGTCGAATTGCCCAAGCTAGTACCTCAAGTACAATATTGAAAAGATAAGGAGAAAGGGGGCAGCCTTGTCTGGTCCCTGATTTCAGTGGGATTGCTTCAAGTTTCTCTCCATTTAGTTTGATGCTGGCTACCGGTTTGCTGTATATTGCTTTTACTATGTTTAGGTATGGGCCTTGAATTCCTGTTCTCTCCAAGACTTTAAGCATGAAGGGATGCTGAATTTTGTCAAATGCTTTTTCAGCATCCAATGAAATGACCATGTGGTTTTGTTCTTTGAGTTTGTTTATGTAGTGGATTGTATTGATGGATTTCCGTATATTGAACCAACCCTGCATTCCCGGGATAAAGCCTACTTGATCATGGTGGATGATCGTTTTGATGTGTTCTTGGATTCGGTTGGCAAGAATTTTATTGAGTATTTTTGCATCAATGTTCATAAGGGAAATTGGTCTGAAGTTCTCTTTCTTTGTTGGATCTTTGTGTGGCTTTGGTATCAGCGTAATTGTGGCTTCGTAGAAGGAATTGGTTAGTGTTCCTTCTGTTTCTATTTTGTGGAATAGTTTGAAGAGTATTGGTGTTAACTCTTCTTTGAAGGTCTGGTAGAATTCTGCACTGAAGCCATCTGGTCCTGTGCTTTTTTTGGTTGGAAGACTTTCTATGACTCCTTCTATTTCTTTAGGCATTATGGGACTGTTTAGATGGTCTAGTTGGTCCTGATTTAATTTTGGTATTTGGTATCTGTCAAGGAAATTGTCCATTTCCTCCAGATTCTCCAGTTGTGTTGAGTACAGGCTCTTGTAGTAGGATCTGATGATTTTTTGGATTTCCTCAGTTTCCGTTGTTATATCTCCCTTTTCATTTCTAAGTTTGTTAATTTGGATACTTTCTCTGTGCCCTTTGGTCAGTCTGGCTAAGGGTTTATCTATCTTGTTGATTTTCTCAGAGAACCAGCTCCTGGTTTTGTTGATTTTTTGTATGGTTCTCTTTGTTTCTACTTGATTGATTTCGGCCCTGAGTTTGATGATTTCCTGCCTTCTACTCCTCCTGGGTGAAATAGCTTCTTTTTGTTCTAGGGCTTTCAGGTGTGTCATTAAGCTGGTAATGTATGCTCTCTCCATTTTCTTTTTGGAGGCACTCAGGGCTATGAGTTTTCCTCTTAGCACTGCTTTCATTGTGTCCCATAGATTTGGGTATGTTGTGTTTTCATTTTCATTGTGTTCTAAAAAGTCTTTAATTTCTTTCTTTATTTCTTCCTTGACCAAGGTATCATTGAGTAGAGTATTGTTCAGTTTCCACGTGTATGTGGGTTTTCTGTTGTTTCTGTTGCTACTGAAGACCACTTTTACTCCATAGTGATCAGATAGGAGGCATGGGATTAGTTCTATCTTCTTATATTTGTTGAGGTCTGTCTTGTGACCAATTATATGGTCAATTTTGGAGAAGGTACCATGAGGTGTTGAGAAAAAGGTATATTCTTTTGTTTTAGGATAGAATGTTCTATATATATCTGTTAAATCTAATTGGTCCAAAGCTTCAATTAGTTTCATTGTGTCCCTGTTTAGTTTCTGTTTTCCTGATCGGTCCATTGAGGAAAGTGCAGTGTTGAAGTCACCCACAATTATTGTGTTAGGTGCAATGTGTGCTTTTAGTTTTAATAAAGTTTCTTTTACGAAAGAGGGTGCCCTTGCATTTGGGGCATAGATGTTCAGGATTGACAGTTCTTCTTTTTGTATTTTTCCTTTGACCAGCAAGAAGTGTCCCTCAGGGTCTCTTTTGATGACTTTGGGTTGAAAGTCAATTTTATCTGATATTAAAATGGCTACTCCAGCTTGTTTCCTGAGACCATTTGCTTGTAAAATTGTCTTCCAGCCTTTTACTCTAAGGTAGTGTTTGTCTTTGACCCTGAGGTGTGTTTCCTGTAAGCAGCAAAATGTAGGGTCCTGTTTACGTATCCATTCAGTCAGTCTGTGTCTTTTTATTGGGGCATTAATCCATTGATGTTAAGAGATATTAAGGAATAGTGATTGTTACTTCCTATCATTTTTGACGTTATTTTTTAAATTTGAATGCTTAACTTCTTTTGGGT
Organism: Apodemus sylvaticus; assembly: GCF_947179515.1. Lineage (NCBI taxonomy): Eukaryota > Metazoa > Chordata > Mammalia > Rodentia > Muridae > Apodemus > Apodemus sylvaticus. The sequence goes on along the minus strand of NC_067475.1, from coordinate 129,379,001 downwards.
TTGATGAAAGGTTACTATCTTGCTTTTTCCAGGGTGAAGTTTCCCTCCTTGTATTGGTGTTGTCCTCCTATTATCCTTTTTAGGGCCGGGTTTGTGGATAGATATTGGGTAAACTTGGTTTTGTCATGAAATATCTTAGTTTCTCCATCTATGGTGATTGAGAGTTTTGCTGGATATAGTAGTTTTGGTTGGCATTTGTGTTCTCTTAGAGTCTGCATGAGATCAGCCCAGGACCTTCTAGCCTTCATAGTCTCAGGTGAAAAGTCTGCTGTGATTCTGATAGGTCTTCCTTTATATGTTACTTGGCCTTTTTCTCTTACTGCCTTTAGTATTCTTTCTTTGTTTAGAACATTTGGTGTTTTGATTATTATGTGATGGGAAGTATTTCTGCTCTGGTCCAGTCTGTTTGGAGTTCTGTAGGCTTCTTGTATATTCATGGGCATCTCTCTCTTTAGGTTAGGGAAGTTTTCTTCCATAATTTTATTGAAGATGTTTGCTGGCCCTTTAAGTTGTAAATCTTTACTCTCATCTATGCCTATAATCCTTAGGTTTGGTCTTCTCATTGTGTCCTGGATTTCCTGGATATTTTGGGTTACTAGCTTTTTGCATTTTGCATTTTCTTTAACTGTTGAGTCCATGGTTTCTATGGAATCTGATGCTGAAGATGCCTTGGAATTCTTATGCAATAAGTGTTTACAACCTAAGCTCATGCAAAGCTGTAACCTTAAGTTATATCCTCTTCCATGCCCCTGATCCAAAAGTAATGCATATGTTTATGTAAGCATGATGCAGTTCTCTTTTGCTTAAAACAACAAATAGTTTGAAATGCAGGCTTATACAACAAATACCCACTTGAGTGTTGGAGACAGCATGGAGAAAGATTGATAAATATGTTTACAGCACTGTTTGTTACCTCGGTCATTTTGGAGTCAGTTTGAGAGAGAAAGTTTCAATCCCTCGTAAAACTCTGGTAAATATTTCTGCTAAATATTCCACTTCTTCCTCTGTGCTGTTCAATGAACACAGAGCAAAGATATTTGTTAGCAAAACACACACACACACACACACACATACACACACACGAACAGATTCACATGACAGCATTTAGGCAGGCACAGATGCAGACTCATGTGACTGACTGACAGGAGATAATGGAAGACACAGGGAGAAAGAACATTCAAATCTGGGCTTGCTTTAGGTAAAACTTCCAAGGGAAACAGCTTTGATTTTTTTTCTTAAACACGCTGGTGTATTGTGGGTGCTTTGAGCTTACAACTAATGTATTTTAGCTGACACAGAGTTAGCTCAGTAATTGTGGGGCAAGGGTTCTATGGCTGGGCAGCTCATACCCTGAACCAATGGGAGACCCTGTCTTGAAAGTCAAGTTATCACAGAGAAAGGAGCTTCAGTTGGGGAAGTGCCTTCATGAGATCCAGCTGTGGGGCATTTTCTCAATTAGTGATCAAGTGGGGAGGGCCCCTTGTGGGTGGTGCCATCCCTGGGCTGGTATTCTTGGGTTCTATAAGAGAGCAGGCTGAACAAGCCAGGGGATGCAAGCCAGTAAGGAACATCCCTCCATAGCCTCTGCATCAGCTCCTGTTTCCTGACCTGCTTGAGTTCCAGTCCTGACTTCCTTTGGTGATGAACAGCTGTGTGGAACTGTTACCCTAATAAACCCGTTCCTTCCCAACTTGCATCTTGGTCATGATGTATATGTAGACATAAAAACCCTGACTAAGACAAATTGATCTTAAAGACAATTTGTCTCTAATTTGCTCATGAGACATATCTGAGGTTGGCCTCTGGCCTCCCTTGATCTGAATGTATTCACATATGTTTATCTATAAACACACACATACACACACACACATACACAAACATGCATACATACACATAAACGATAGAAGAAAACAAATGTTATTCATTATAACCTCCCTCTCTTTTTGACAGAACTGGAGGCAAAGGTAGGATGGAGAGAAGGTGATTGACAGTTTCCAACCTGAGTTTCAGGATCTTTTCATCACTGTTTTCACAACCTCCACAGGTTAGGTTCTGGGACAGAATGCATCTCACAGCAGCGTTATGAGCAGGGCAGGTGCCCTCTAAGCTGACTATGTGGCTACCATCATTCTTCTGGCCTGCTTTTGTGAAGCTGATCTAATCAGATCCAAATAATCGTGCAAAGGAAATGTCATGTTTAGCTTTAACGACTGTTTGAGATTAGTGTTTGTATATGGAATTCCCAGTGAACACTCTTCATGTAAGCTGTCTTTATTTAAGGCAAATATCTCAGCAGGAATTTCTGGATCTCACAAAGGGGAGGGGAAAATCAGAACAAAGAATTTTGAATATATGCAAATGTCTTTGTTCATGAAGCTTGGTGTGGTTGTTTTCATTTGGGAGAAATGAGAAAGCCAGAAATAAACAAAGTCGATTTATCTTGCACTCATGAATTTCAACTTTAAGCTGCTTTCTTCTTAGACCCGAATTTCTTTTTGGTAAATAATCTGTCAGAGTTGCGTACAATAACACTGCTCACTTACGGGAGAGAGAACAAGTATTTGGGTTTTATTAGTAAGAAAACTATTCACAAAGTCTAGCTTGGACTCCACCAAACGTTACACTGGAAGCTCAGACTTGCCCCTCTGCATCCTCAAACTAGCATCATGATTAGTGCAAGAGGATGATGAAGCAAACACAGATGATGGGGATCCAATTCTGCTAAACAAAACCAACTATTTAATGCATTATTCAAAAACACTTAAAGAAGATTAGGCTAGAAACTCCAAGCCATGGCTGGAAATGATGCTACCAATTAATGCAAAGTTAATTTAAATTTAGGTAAACACACCCTGGACTGTGGATCAGATCATACCTGAAATGCAGTTATAATATGAATTGTGAGATTGCATAGCAGAGTAAAGCATATAGTAAGACCTGTGTGTGAGAGGGAGACCCTCTGCTGTATAAGGATAGGAAGACTTCATGCCCTTTACATTGGTGTCGCTAATGCTTTGGTTGAGGAGTCATGATTACAAGGGAAGCAGATAGCCCTTGCATTGGTTATCTGTCATTATGACAAATACCTAAGATAGACAGCTCACAAAGTAAAACAGTTTATTTGGGCTCACAATTGTAAGGATTCTAGTTCATGATTTGTAGACCATGAATACATATCTTTAGGATTCAGTCGGGGTGGTGGATAGGAATAGTAGAGAATGAATCCCAGCCATGCTTTTAATGATCCATAAGAAAGAGAGACAAAAGAATAAACTGGGGTCTTTTTGTCCCTCTTAAGGGTACATCTCTAGTAGTCAATGATCCTCCTACTAAGCAAGTCCTCATTCCCGCTTACAAGCTTCTCCTAGCTGGGCATCAAGTCTTTCACATATAGGAATATGGTAGACACTATAACCCAAGCTACAGCACTAGTTCTTCAGTTATGTCACGTAGTTATTCCCCATGGGCCTAGTCTTTTGACCAAGCTGGTAGGATCAACTGAATCAGTATCTCACTGAACTGGGAATCACAGCCCTGCCTATTTACCGCCTTGCTTCAGAAGAGAAGAACTAACTTGCTATGTAAATGACCCAGTGGTGAGAGGCTCAGTGAGTCTCACATGTCTTAGGAGTACATATTTTCCCTGGAAAAATGAACCATGCAGTGAGATTCATTTTGGTATAGAGTGACTGCAATCACATAATCAAACTCACCATCATTCTCTAGATCATGAGATGCTTCTATTGTCTTCCAAATGGAATTTCCATGATGTTTTAAATTGTCTTTTTGATTTTAAGATAATATTATGGTATCATTTTCCCCTTCCATTTCTCCCTCCTAACCCTCCCATGTACTACCCTTGCCCTCCTATAAAATCCTCAAATCTTTCTTTCATTAATTGTTGTTACATTCACAACATTTCTAAATATATAAATGTAGCTTGCTCAGCCTGCCTAAGGTCACTTGTATGTTTTCTGGGCTGAACGTTTGGTATTGGATAAGCAGGTGTGCTCTTTCCTTGGGAAGACTGTTTCTTTTGCATTCCTCAGTTGTCTGCAGTTGTTTGTATAGAGTCGAGGCCCCAGGGTCTCCCCTCGATCCACTTCAGCATGCCTGTTGGTGTCCTTTTTCAGGTCACATTCAGGAAGCCATGTTGGTGAGACTTTATGGGTGTCATTTCTGGCATTTCTAAAAGGCATGATCCCACACAATATTTCCTTTTCCTTTGACATTTTTAATTTTTCTGTCCCTTCCTCCAAAATGATTCCTGGGCCTAAGATGTGAGAGATGTTCTCTTTATATATGTTGGGGCTAGGTGCCACAAAGAACTTCACAGAAAAACAAACAGCTCACCATCTCCTGTTATAAAATATGTCACTTATGCTTCTGTGAGAAACTTTGCTACACAGTGTATGTTGATACATGTATAGTGTGTGTGTGTGTGTGTGTGTGTGTGTGTGTGTGTGTGTGGTGTTGCTGACTTACGGAGCTTATCTATACATAATGCAAGTTATCAGCACATAAGAAGAAACAAGTAGCATTGAGCATAGAGAACAATAAATAATACATTCCAACTGCAAAATCATTCTAAACTTTTCTAAAAATTATCTTAAATTGCAAGTGATTAAACTCAATTTGACTCACAATCTTGATCTAACCCTGTTTCTTTTTAGAATTATTTTTGAGACCATTATTGTAAAATGAACTTATTGTGTCTAAATTAAAGAAATCAGCTATAAATACTGTGTCCTCTCCAAATTACTTCTTTCCCTTATTATCTCCTAATATGAAACAGTACTAAAAATAACTAGATAATAACCAGTGACTAGACACCATGTTTAAAATGGCAGAGTAACAGAGGATATAAGGTGTAAGATTTAGATCGATGGCAGAAAAAACAAATATTTGTTTCTTCTTCTCAGGAAATGCATGTTTTATTTAACAACACAAAATCTCTCCAAGACTTTCTTTTTTAATAAGGAGATGCAGAATAGAATGCTTCACAGGAAATGGAGAAAGCCCTTTAAGAGCATTGCACGGTAGAATATTCCCTGGCAATTTAAGAGCATCATAATACTCGTGAAGACTCAACAGGTGGGAGAGCAGACATGGTCCAGGTGGGTTCCTGGACACCATCTGCAGATCTGTACTAAATGAGAAGAACATCTGTCACCAGCAGAGAATGCTGCTAGTAATGAGCTGGCGGTGTGAATGAAAATGTCCCTTGTAGGCTCCAGTATTTGAATACTCAGTCCCTAGTTGATGGTGCTATTTGGGGAGCTTTAGGGAATATGGCTTTGCTGGAGGTAGCTTGTCACTTTGAGACTTCGAAAGGCTCCTGCCATTTCCAGTGCACTTGAGCCTGGAAGTGTGAACCCTCAGCTTCTGCTCCACCCACCATGTCTGTTGCTTGCCCTAATGGTTCTCCACATTGAGGCTCACCCCTCTGGAACTATAAGACAAATAAGCTCTTCTTCCAGGAAGTTGCCTTGGTCATGGTGTTTTGTCACATCAGCAGCAAAGTAACTAATATAGACAGGAATATGAAACATGGAGAATCTAGGGTGCAGTGCTGTCTATCAATCTTGGAGATGGTGGAGTATGGTGGCTTGCATCAGAGTTAGGCAGCCTCCATCACGCATGGGGAGGTAGACTGGTGGCATTTATTTATATGGCTGCAGTCTGCAACCACTACTCCACAGCTCAGTTTGAAAAGTGCTGCTGAAGGCATGGAGAACTGATGTCACAACTCTCCAAATGTGGCCTCCACCAGGGAAAGAGAAGCCTTGAAAATTACTCTATGCAATGTTGCCTGAAGTTGGAAGAATTATTTCATGCAGTGCATTTCCTTGGCATGGAGAAAAATATAATGTGGAAGAAATTTACTAAATATTTCAGAAATGTCCATATATTTCTGTTTCGGGGTTGATGTTTTTAATACTCTTCAAAAGCAAACCTTATTTGAACTGGAATTATTTAATGTACATTTCGAGCCATAAATAATTGAGACTCGCTAGCTTTATATTACAATTATGAGAATAAAACTACATTGATTAAATGCTTAACTGCGTTTGGATCGAGTTTGATGAAAACTTTCCAAACATTTGTGAAAAGCTTTACAGTCTTCCTCATATGTGAGATTGGTAGTAAAATCTGATACCAGGGCAGGTTTTCAAATCGATTTAAAAAATAATAAGACCTGTCACAGTTCCATTTGAATCATTAACTGTATGTGGCCCCTTCCCATATTTACTATGGGAAAGAGAGCTGTGGTTACCAGTGACTTTCTACTACTAAACGCATTTCCACTAAAAATATGTCTGCCTATTATAAAACATGGTAAACATCCCTAAAGAACAAATTTAAAAGAAACAGAGCATTCTACGAGCCTGCTTTCTTTTCTTCCATTTCTGTTTTCTTTCTATCCACCCCTCTCCACCTTATCCCCACCCTGCCTTCCTTTTCCTTCTGCTTATTTTCTTGCTTGATATTGATCTTCTACTTTTGCTTGAATGATTTTTTCCCCAAAATAGCAGACAAACAAAAACACTGAGTGCAAAATAGGAAAAACAATAACAATAACAACAACAACAACAACAGGGCTGACTACAACATATCATTCTTGGATTTGGAAAGATCTGGGTAACAGTTAAGTGCTTTCAATACAATGTTTCCTAAACAGGAAGAGATTGACTGGGAATCAAGGAAAGTGGATATGTTCTACCTGGAGGCAAAACTTAAACAAAGTAGTGGATGTAGACCTGGGACCCTGGAAGGAGTCCCAAGTGCTCACTGGATGAGTCCTGTAGAAAGAGCTCTCAGCACTTATACCCCTGCTTCCCCTCAGTTCGAGGCCCTCCTCTCTGCCCAGGATAATTCTTTAGGTTGTATTCTATCCTAACCACCTGTGATTTCCTTGATCCTTGCTTGGAAACAAACCCGTTCTTATTTTCACAGCTGGTGAAGTTACCACCAGAGTAAATTGTGAAAGTTATAAAAGCGCTCTTCATGCTCCTTAAATGGGTTTTTAGCAACAATGTTTATACTTGGGGAAAGGAGTGCACAGGTTATAAAAAAAATAATAACAGAGGAATAAAAGGCTTTGCCAAGCCATGTGTTCAGGTATAGCTTCCAATTTCCATAATAAAAAGTCAATTTCTTCCACACAACAGTTTAAATATACCCTTACTAAGTAAAAGTGCTTTTAGTTGCTAGAGCAGGTAGTTTTGCATAAAAAAGGAAAGCCAGGTAAAATTACCCAGAGTGAGCCATTGAGGAAACAAAATCTTTGTGGGCTTTTTATTTTTCTGTACTTTTAAAGTTGGCTGGTTTACAGACATGTCTTAATGGGGAAACATCAGTATAAGTACTTGATAATATAGAATATCATGCCCTATATAAGAAAGCATTAATATAAGAGCAAAGGTTACTCTGTGGAAATAAATTAGCCCTAAGAAAAACACCAACAAACATTCTCCCCATAGTCGGTATTTCTAGGCTGCTATGAAAGGAGGTGTGTAAATCTGGGTACATATTAGCCTTACAAAGCCTAGCAATGAACTACAGGCCAATATTCCTTATAAACATCAATGCAAAAATACTCAATAAAATTCTTGCCAATCGAATCCAAGAACACATCAAAATGATCATCCACCGTGATCAAGTAGGGATGCAGTGATGTTTCAATATACGGAAATCCATCAATGCAATCCACTATATAAACAAACTCAAAGAAAAAAAACACATGGTCATTGCATTAGATGTTGAAAAAGCATTTGACAAAATTCAGCATCCTTTCATGCTCAAAGTCTTGAGTTAAATGGGAAGTAACTTATTTCACTCGCATCTTTCCTGAGTAGGTGAGCCCAGGATTCAAAAGCAAGCCATGTCGTACCACATTCTTTCAGTCTCAGCAGCCGGGAGGCTGGTGCTGACGAATTGTGACTTTGGACAAAATCTATACAGAATAAATAAGGTAAGGCTAGCCTGAGCTATAGAACAAAATCCCTGTCTCATGATAAGGAAGGATTTGGAATGGAAGCAGGTGTAGAATGTCTGCAGCTCCAAAGTCATAATGGTACTGGAGAAAGGATGCTCGTAACCCACAGCAGCTTCTCCTTCAAGGTTGAGCCGCATTTCCAAGTTGCTTCTCACAACACCATCCTAGAGAGAATCAACTAGCAATCCTCTTACCGGTGGGAAAACTAGAACGGTCTGGGAGGGACAGGGACAGCTGGGGTAGCCACCCATCACTATTGTCCCCACTGGGAAGTAGGCTGAGTTCTCCACATGACGACCCCTTATAGTTTGTTATAAATAACAATAGAACCCAGTAACTATGCTACAAGGTACAGCTATTGTGACTAAACTCCTCTGGGAGAAGGTTTGCTGTAGATACATAGTAGGATGTATAGACTTACTCTACATATAGGCAAACACCCACAGGCAGACACCTTCCCACAACTCCATTAAAGCACACATATCAGTTATGAGAATTACTGAAGAAAAGAGTAAGGTGTTTCAAAACTTGTAACTTAAATAGCACAGATTGAGGGTAATTAAGCAGCTTTCTGTATAGGCATCTTGTTGTATTAGCTGTAGCCTGTGGCACAATGCAACTTCAACATGTATTTGCTTTACCAACACTGCATCACTTACAGGAAGGGGAAATTCCCAGGGCACTTTCCAGGGTAATGTACACCCTTCCAGACTTCACTAACGAACACATCCTCACAGTGTGAACCTGGAAAGTGATGGAATTCAATTATTCATTATGAAAGGCTGCATCTTTCTCTTTCACAGAAAATTGGACTATGAAAGTTATACAGTAACCATTCAGAACAGATGGTTTTTGTTAACTACTAATTGGACAAAAAGAAATCAGTTTTCATTTCTTCATAATCAGTTACCACATATCACTCCCAAGCACTGTGACCCAAAGCTAACCTTTCCCAAAGAAGTTTAGAACATTGTATTTTGTTCTCTTTATGGGAATTCGGAGGTATAGAAAAGAGCTAAACTTGACTGGCCATGTCCCCATAGCAATGGCATTGCTCGAATAAAAGGAAGCTGTGGGAAACACACAGAACTTTGTGTAAAGCATCCAGCGAGCAAGAACTCCACCCACGAACACAAGTCATGTTCACCTTGCCTGTGGGCCACAGATGCCTTGCTGTAGTTTGGATCTGCCCAACTTGACAGAGCACTTGAGAGACATACATACAGCATCTAGGCGCCCTAATAGCTAACTGGGGTTCAGTGAGGAACTCTTGTCAGCCTCCAGTCCTTTTACAGAGCTCTGGATCTCCAGCTGACCTTGTAGAAGAACAACAGAAGAAGACACCCTTGTGTGCTTTAGGCGCAGACTTGTCCGTTCTTGTTCCTTGCCATTCTTGTCCAAAGTGGATGAATGTTTTACAGCTGAGGAGTTACACTGTTTCAGGACCACAGTCATAAAACATAGCCTTTCACTTCTTCATATGAGCCTCAGAGTCTCCACATAACAACCCCTGACCACCACTTCTCTTTCATGAATGTGAGCAACAAATACCTCCATGTATTCTGTCGGAATTCTAGAAACACGAAGGACTCCTTGTCCATGCATTTTCCATAGAGCTCAAAAACCATGGAGAGCCTGTTGCAAAGCTCTTTCTGAACATCTAGCCTCCTTTATTTCTAGGGTTCTGTCTGCTCTAGGGATCATTCTTTCCAGAATCATTTTATAGGGTAAGCAAATATTAGTGCCCCACATGCAGTGTGTTCATGCAATGTCCTCTTTAACACACAAAATTCTACAATACATCCTAAATACTTAATAGAAAATTGTTACCTTTCACAAGTTAATTGTCCTCTGGTGAATCCATTCAGGTGCTGAGACAAATAAATGTTTTAAATGCATTTATAAAATTTCATTGTTGGCAAATCACGGAAAGTCTTTGTAACTGAGGCAAGAGAGATGACTCACATGGTCCAGGGCACTGGCTGGTGTTCCAGAGTTCTTTCTTGGGATCAATCCCAGAGCCCACATGGCAGTTCACAACTGTCTATATTTCCAGTTCCATAGGATTAAGCACCCATACTCATATAATAATAATAATAATAATAATAATAATGATGATGATGACAATGATGATTATGGTGATGATGATAATGATAAACAATGTACATTTTAAGGAAAACATCTTTGAAACTCTAGAAAGTTTCAAAAGGGATAGTAGGGCAGTAATCTTGTGTGTCCTATAGCATACATACACACATGCATGCACACACACACACACACACACACTAGCTCTAAGGTGTATTCTGTGAGACACTCTCAAACATACTGACTGTAAATTTTCATAGAAATAGATGAACACAAGCAACACACCTGCCCATCCATAATTTCAACAAAACTTTATGAGTCTTTGTTCCATGGTCCAGGATTCTGTCTATCTGTGTGTCACACAGATACAGCCCTTTCCAGTGAACAGTACTGGAGGCATTCACTCATTAGCAGTTACTTCATTAAAAACTAATTAGGATTTTATTTTAAAATGTCACAATAAGATTATTACATCTTGAAATTAACATCTCTGAAGATAATGAGTTGGTAGCTTGGTTTCTTTCCAATTAGTTCTCTGAAATGGAAATAGCCAGGAAAGTACTTCGTTGGATTCAAACATAATAGCCCTGCTGGGGATGGGTCAGTTGATACTACATAAGGTCACGGGCATTTTCACTGGATGACTTGCCATTCACATGTGTACATGGAATCTATAGATAAGTGTGCACATTCTATCATTTTTTTGTAGTTTGATAAACATGTTTAACCCACCAGATCAATTTGTGGTAAATGTCTCAGTACAATTTTTTCATTATTTAATTATTCTCTTATATGTTTAACACTATTTTACTGGTAAAGGTGGTTTGCCCCCACGCATGTGTGTGTATGTGTGTGTGTGTGTGTATGTGTGTGTGTGTCTGTATGTAACACATACCTTATTTATGTTGGTGTTCTCAGAAGCCAGAAGAGGGCATTGGGTCCCTTGAAACTGTAGTTAGAGATTCTTGTGAGTCTCCACGTGGGTGCTGAGAATCAACCCTGGTCCTCTGGAAGAGCAGGGCTGCTCTTCCCTGCTGAACTATCCCCCTAGCCCTTCATCATATAGCAGAGGCGCTACTGTGTTCACACAGGGTGAAGCCCTGAAGGGCATTGATTAGCTCCTCCTGTCATCTCTGAGTTTGCTCACTGCTGCTACATTTAAAAGTGTCTGTGTCATGTCCATGCATTTAGAAGGGGCTGCTCCAACTATGATGGTGTAAGTTTCCATGGTGCCCAGGGAAAGTCAGCAAGCTATAATGCTTGAAATTACTTAACAATGTACAACATTTGGCAAACATCTTTATATATTTCCTAATTAACTTTTAAATTATGTCTCAGACAACAGACTAAGTGTTTATCCTCTCCAGATTCCCATGCTGACAACCCAACCCCAGCGAGGTAGTGTGAGGGGATGAGGCCTTTGGCAGATAACTATATCACAATGATGGGGTCTCAGGAGGGGCTGTCTCTTCTTGTAATGCTGAACCCAGAGATGACCCCCACACACACTCTTAGACTTTTAGAACAAGTTTCTTCATGCCACATCTGGCATCTTAATCTTTACTTTTGCCACCTTAAAACTATGACAAGTAGATGCTGGCCATTAAGCCATATTGCCTGTGGGTTGTTTCTTTCAGTAGACCAGCCTTACCAAAGTGCCAGCATTACTCTCATCATCCACCTACACCTTCTGACACACTGGCAGTTTCTTAAGAACTGGAACTTTGCGCAGCAGTCCTTGTCTTAGTCATTAAAGAGTTAAGACATCAACTCAGTCATATTCCATAAAAAGGAGCAAAATACTCACATTGATCTCGGCAAATAAAAGGAGATCTAGAGAGGGACATGAGCTAACTGATACAGACTGAGGACACATTGAGTCAAGTAACTCTTCTCTCACTGATCCTGGTGGCCATGACCTCAACCAAGTCTTCCCGTTTTCTGCTGAGTTGGCAGGGCTGTGTCTCTGAAGTTAAAGCATGCTGTTGATAGTGAGCTTTTTACTTTTCCAAAAGACCACACAGCTGGCAAGGGCTCGCAACCTGGAGGTTGCTTATCTAATCCATCTGTCAGTGCTGGGGTATGTGATATAGTGTCAGGCTAAGCATTAGTTATACCATGTGTAAAGTATCAGAGAGGCAGTGGGTAGGTCAATTGACTTGATCAAGTCTTGTCAAAGCACATATATATAGCCCAATGGTTATCACAAATATAGATAGTTCTTACTTAATATTTAAAAATAAGTTGGGGCTGGCAGTGTATCTAAGTACATACTTTTCTAGCATCCAGTAAGGCCTGGGTTTGATCCCCAGCATCCCAGGCATGTAATCCCAGTTCCATTGAAGGTAGGGAGGAACTACAAGCTGAGTTTAGTGGCAGTCTGGGACAGATGGCCCTAACTCAAGCTTGGCTCATGGTGAGGAGAACAGGAGAGCCTCTCTCAAGGCAAGTGGGAAATGAGAGCTAACATTGGCATGAACATTGTGGCATGTATATGCCCACATATGCAACACACACACACACACACACACACACACACACATGCATGCATGCACACACAAGCATGCACACACATATACTGTTTCCATTGAGGAAAAATAGCTGCAGATATCAGTGCCCAGGAATCATTTTCTGTAATATCCCCAAGGCTAGCCCCTAGATTCCCATTTTCCCTTGTGTTAAGCAGTATTATTCTATCTCATGTGGTAAAAGCAAGACTCTGATTTCTTTATTTTTTCTTCAAGCTTTCTCCTAAGCCAGTAACTGAAAGCTACTCAAATGGCGAAATCAATTACACTTCTTCCCTTTGGCTTAGTCTTTTATTCTGCTTTCCTAATAAGCTCTGTGCCTTTTGGGTGCAGATAAGAATAGTAATTTTTTTTTTTTTTTTTAGTATTTTTTCCTGTGGTCATCAGTGAGGAAACTGAATTTTACTATTTCCTGGGTAAGAGCAGGCTGTTTAGGCAACCCTCATGGACCAGAACAGTTTCTGTGTAAAGAGGCTTCAGAGACATATTTTTACTCTTTGGAAAATTCCGGAACCCATCCTTGTTCTAAAATGGCAGCCAGCATTTTTTGGTTTGTTTTAACCATCAACAAAATATCATTTTATTCTCCAATATGCATGGAAAATGATTCAGTGCAGATTTATTGTCGAAGCTGAGGACAAAATGATGAAAGGGTCTGCTCACCGGTGGGAGGCGTTAGGTCATTCCTCCTGGTCTGCTGCTGCTTGAGACCAGCACTGGCACAGAGCTCAGAGGGTGGGGTGCTCAAGGGGTGGGGTGGGGTTAGAAGGCTGAAGGATGCTCCTCACTCAGTGGTGGATTAAAATCTGTGCAGTGTCTACCTACCAGCAGTTCTTAATGAGACACACAGAATAAATGATTTTACAGATTCTTCACCCTGTCCTCCAGTTCTTGAACTGATTTAATGGTCTACATCCTGTTCAGAGGTCCAGTTCCATGCTTCCTATTTTTGATGCAGGTGTTTGCACACAGTGTTAACTCAATCTACAGCACCTCTACTCTCTTCAGCTGCTAAGGCTGGTTTTATTCTCTGGCCTTCTAGCTTCTCTGTGGTGTCTCTATGGCTGCACACCACAACCTTAGCTCTTGGAGTGTGATCACACACACACAAAAAAAGGCCTTGTGCATTTTTTGAATAGCATTTTTATTTACTCAGTTCTCTCTGAATCTCTCTCTATATCTCTGTCTCTCTCTCCATCTCTGTTCCCCTGTCTCTGTCTCTCTCTGTTTCCTTCTGTTTCTCTTCCTCTGTCTCTGTCTCCGCCTCTCTGTCTCGGTCTCTGTCTCTCTCTCTCTGTGTGTGTGTGTGTGTGTGTGTGTGTGTGCGCGCGCGTGCACTGTGTGGTGCTAGGAATTTAAGCCAGAGATTACCCATATTATGAAAGCGCTGTGCAACTGACCAACCTCCCTGATACATTACCCCAAGGACTTTGTGTTTAGACACTTTCCTGTGTGAACATTATCCTGCCAGCATCCTGTACAATTAAAGTACATCTTTCTGGAAAGATCTGGGTAGTTCCCTACACCATGGTTTATTACAATGTAGAATAGTTCTACCACAAAGAGTGTTTGAACTTTAACCACACAAAAGGGGACTCAAATCAAAAGATCGATTCTGTAATTACCTTTAATCATTTATGAGATCATGAGAGGTGACTTTGAGTGTAGAAATGAGTTTCTGTTTACCTCTGAAAGCAATATAGCTGTATCAGTAGATTAGTTCTCCAACTCTTTGATCATAAGGACTGTTTAAAGCATCAAGAAATTTCACACTGTTTTCTTTCTCTGTGGTAGAAATACAAGCACAATTGCTTGAGATATCTCAAGAGGAGATAAGGGGCATGTAAATTTTTATGTACTTGTCAAGTTATGTTCAGTAGAAGAGCCCGTTCCCGAAGGCGAATATATGCTAGGAGACTTAAACTCAAAAGTCCGACCTCAGCAATTTCTGGATGGCTGTTGTTCTCATTCTAAACTTGTCCTCTCTAAAAAGAGGCAGAGATTCTTCACACAAATATGAGCATCTTCATATCCATTCCTCGGGAGGCCCCTGCCGAGAAAGCAACTTATGATGGGGGCTTGTTCTAGATTCTCAGGCCCCTGGTTTTGCCTTTTCATTGAGGTTGTCTCTCTACAACTACAGTGTCAGCTCTACTATAGGTGCAGACCATCACTCAAGAGCCTCTAAGGTTCAGACTGGCTGCTTTTGTAGGCTAGACAGCCTCTCACATCAAGAAGCTATAGGGTTATCTAAGGAAGAAAGCAAATAAGCAGGAGGCCGAGTCAGTAAAAGGTCATGGAGCCACATAAACATTATATAATGACTCCATATTTAATGGAATTCTCAATATTTTTATAAAGCAAGTTTGTCTTATTTTTAGTTTATTTCATATGTATGAGTATTTTGTCTGGATTCATCTATGTGCAGTACTCAAAGAGCCAGAAGAGGGCTTAGATCCCCCAGAACTGGGTTTACAGGCAGCTATAAGCTGCTGTAGATGCTGAGAACTATACCTGGGTTCTACTGTCCTAAGCTCTGCTCCATCTCCTCAGCTCTGAAAGTTTGTCATTAAAATTCCCAGCATATAAGTAATGTTCAAAAATTACTCTTGAAATATTTGAAATCCTTTTAACATAAAATATAACAACCTCAATGTTCAGGTAATGATATCTTCTAATACATAGGGTGCTTTCAAAAACAAATCAATATAATGTAAGTAAACTTTATAACCCATTTAAAACTTAAACATTACTGACACTGCATTATTTTATAATTCTTATTCCCAGGGGTCATAAATCCTTAACAGATCACTTAACAACCACTTTGAAGGAGAAAAGTGAAGAAAACTGTTGTGTTTTAGTTTGTCATGGGGAGGATAAAAACTGAGCTTCAGCATAGTTTAAGTCTCAGTCTTCACTCTGCTGACCTTCCCCCTGTTCAATGCTAACGACATTCTTGACTTTGGCACAAGTCTTTGTCATTCAATATGGTCTATGGCCTGCATGCTACCGGGCATGCACTTTGTGTTATTTTATGATGTTTGTGTTGGACTCAGACTTCTTGGGTGCATGCTTTTTTCAGAGTCTTGCCAAAAATCTTGGAGAACCTCTTTCCAATGCCATGACCATTCACCACTAATCTAAAACGACATCAGTGTTACCTACAGCCATGCAGACAGGAAGTTCCTAGAGTCGGTCCATCCGTGGTCACTTGAGGTCCATCCCGTGCTCACTCGGGAGTGCTGTTCAGTGCTTATGCAGAAGAAATCTGTAGTCTGGTGGGGACAGGGGGCAAGTAGGTGCTTTGCTGAACAAACACAGAAACACAAAACTTCCTTTAATGAAAGAACAGGTGAAATGACAGTGATACTTCCGGCAAGTTTTGTTCACGGGGGGGGGGGGGGGTGTTGTTGTCCTTTTAAATTACTGGTATTCTCTTCATTCATCAACAGACTGGCTAGAAAGGAAGCCACATCACAGCATTCCCCCCGGAACAGTTCTAATCAGGCATAAAATATACCTTTTCCTCTCAGATCTTCAAAACAGTTTGAAAATACTACATTCATGACATCATTAAGGTGTGCGGAGCCTTCCTTCCATGTGACTAAAACCACAGAAGCCACTATGCTAGTCCAGGTACTTGAGGGATTCCCCTCCTTCAGCCATAGAGAAGCAGATTTTCTACTTTGTTTACATTCTCTCAGCCATTCACAAAAATATTTGGCCCAAAGCTGGATAAGTGATGCTATATTTAAGTAATTTTATTTTCTGAATTGACTGAATTATCTTGTGGCTATTGTAATTATATTCTAAATATTATCTTATAAAACCTTTTGCCTTAATAGCCTTAAGATCTAACTAAAATATTTTTTTTGGTTCTTTTTTTTTTAATTCGATATAATTTATTTACATTTCAAATGATTTCCCCTTTTCTAGCCCCCCCCTCCCCAAAAGTCCCGTAAGCCCCCTTCTCTTCCCCTGTCCTCCCTCCCACCCCTTCCCAGTTCCCCGTTCTGGTTTTGCCAAATACTGTTTCACTGAGTCTTTCCAGAACCAGGGACCACTCCTGCTTTCTTCTTGTATCTCATTTGATGTGTGGATTATGTTTTGGGTATTCCAGTTTTCTAGGTTAATAACCACTTATTAGTGAGTGCATACCATGATTCACCTTTTGAGTCTGGGTTACCTCACTTAGTATGATGTTCTCTAGCTCCATCCATTTGCCTAAGAATTTCATGAATTCATTGTTTCTAATGGCTGAATAGTACTCCATTGTGTAGATATACCACATTTTTTGTATCCACTCTTCTGTTGAGGGATACCTGGGTTCTTTCCAGCATCTGGCAATTATAAATAGGGCTGCTATGAACATAGTAGAGCATGTATCCTTATTACATGGTGGGGAATCCTCTGGGTATATGCCCAGGAGTGGTATAGCAGGATCTTCTGGAAGTGAGGTGCCCAGTTTTCGGAGGAACCGCCAGACTGCTTTCCAGAGTGGTTGTACCAATTTGCAACCCCACCAGCAGTGGAGGAGTGTTCTAAGCATTAAATGATAGCTCTTTACAAAGTTCATTACATCAGCAAGCTTATTTGGAAAATGTTAAATTGAACTATAGAAAATGGCTTCCAACTGTGGCAAAGTATACACTTATTAGAATAGCAGCAAACTGGAAAAATGTTAATGAGAATAAGCAGACAAGAAAAAGAAAAATGTTGATGTCATAAGACAGTTAAAAGTCTGTGCAAACCATTCTACCCTTTATAGTGGTAAATCTTTAAATCAACAATTTATAAGTGATGGATTTAGATGCTTTGTTGTGGTTAATTATTAGCCTGACAAAATAACTCGCCTACATAAAAGGATTCTGTGGAATTCTATTTCACTTAAAGATCATGTGGCCAGCCATTATTTCTTATATTTTCTAAACTTTGGTCACATCAACCTTCTTTGAAAACTTCTTTCTTGTTTCCAAAATTTTTTCCTGGCTAGAATTTCTTCCTGCGTGGAATGTCTTCTGTACTTCAGATGACCCAGGCTGCCTTGACCAGCTAGCCTCTGATGACTTTCCAATATTAGTGTTTCATAGTTCCAAAGCCTCTGCTAATCCAACTAAGGAGGTAACCTCACTCTGGCTTAGATTCTCATGCACCACTGAAGCTTATTTCTATTTCTTTATGAACAATGGAAATTAAATTAGGGAGTCATTTATTTATTTAATTTTAGTTTTGTGATTATAATCTAATAAAAATTCTCAGTCTACCTCTAAACTTTCCCATCCACTTTTTCTTTCAAATTCATTGCCTCCTTTTTCTTCATTAATTGTTGTCGAACACATATATTTATATGCATATATATTCCTGAATATAAGCTGTTCAATCTGTACAATTTTGTGTATGTATGTTTTCAAGGCTTACCATTTGGTACTGCATAACCATTGGGTGTGTTTTTCCTTGAGGAAGATCATTTCTCCTTGTCTCAACATTCTTTAGTTGCCTGTCATCCCTTGTGTAGGGTCCAGGCTTCATGGAGATTTTCTTCTTCCAGATTGTCATGCAGGGGTCATTATTCAAGTGCCATTCTTCCACAGAAGAATAGAAAAATATAGAGAAATATATAGAAAGATGGCAGGTAATAAATAGTTGATAGAGATAGATAGATAGATAGATAGATAGATAGCAGACAAAAGTACAGATAGATAGATGATAGATTGATAGAAAGATAGATGAAGATACACAGATAGATGGTAGATAGATTATAAACAGATAGGCAAATACAGAGATACATAGATGATAGATACATAGATACATATATAAAAAGATAAATAGATGATAGATCAATAGATAAATAATAGATAAATGATAGACAAACAGTTATAGATACGTAGATGATACATAGATTATACATACATACATACATACTTATGTATTTGGTAAATCAATGGATTATCTCTATTGGTACACACCGTGAATATCATATACACAAAAGCTACTCAATAATCATTTTGATTAAATAAAATACTTTCTGTTAATGGGGAATCACCTCATATCATATCAAAATTGCTAGAGAAAACAATTACAAGTACTAGATAGAAGATGTTTACACATACACACACATACACACACACACACATACACACACACACACACACACACACACACACACACACCTATACACCTTCAAGCCAATGAGAAGATGAAGGTAGGTCCCGGTGAGCTTGCTGGCACAGGAGCAGAGCACTTGTCTCACTCCCATGCCTACAGCTTCCCTCTTGTGGGAACAGGGAGTCTCCACAGTGAAGGCCATGTCCTTGAGAGAAGCCCAAACTCAAACTCATCCTGCCATAAGGAACTAGAGAAAATGTTTCTTGGTTTTCACAAGAGTTGGAAAGTAAAGAGGAAAATCCCAGGAGGGAGCAACAGAAGCTGAGCCCACATTCCTGGCTGGCCTTGACCCACCCCAACCCCCACAGGACAGGTGGGAGGCAGCACCAGCTGTAGCTGAAGATGGGGATGTAGTTTAATTTTTTACCATTGCAAAAGAGTGCAATTTGGAGTTGAAAATCATTCAAGTTAACTGCCTGCTAAAACAGAACTCAGAACTGTTTTGCTTTGGGATTTATATTCCCCAAATAAAGAAACCGGCAAAGAATCAGGAGCTGTGCTGGTGCTCAAGAGACTGTGGGCATTGTGAGCAGAGAAGAGGCCATTTATTTTGCCAGAGAGGAGGAAGTCACATGTGAGTGCCCAGTATTTGGACAAGTTGTCACAGTCTAAGAAACAATGAAGCTGGTGATGATTGCTGTGTGAAAAGAGATGGGGGCAGAAAAGAAAGTGGTGTGCGAACTCCTGCCGGTGAACAGAGGACACACACGTGTGGCCATCTGTCATATTTCCCTTGGAGCCGTGTTTTAAGCTCTCTCAGGGGCATTCCCAGACACTGAATATCTTAAAGACAGGATCCAGCTTGTAGAATGTCCAATTGGCTATTTGGTATGGGGAACACATTTCTGGGGGGCAAACGTGGGTAATGAACAATATTTCTTGCTATTTTCCAACTCAGTAGTGAAGGAGGTGTTCAGTAAGGCATGAGTAGAATATGGAGGAAGACATTCAGAGATTCGTCATAAGGCCTGTAAGTGCTAATAACCACGAATTATTGACTAGAAGTGGCTTGAACGATGAAAAACTATAATTTAAATACCTAGTTTACTGGTAATGTCACTTGAACACATTGGCCTGGAGGTCCTTCAGTGGTTTTATATCATGCACTTGGAAGCCATCTACTTACAAACAGTATTTGGAATCCTGAAAATGGAGAGAGAGAGAGAGAGAGAGAGAGAGAGAGAGAGAGAGAGAGAGAGAGAGAGAGACAGAGAGAGACAGAGAGAGACAGAGAGAGACAGAGAGAGACAGAGACAGAGATAGAAAGACACAGACAAAGAGACAGAGACAGAGAGATACAGAGAGAGACAGAGACAGAGAGAGAGACAGAGACAGACATGGAGAGAGGGGGGAGGCAAGGTTAGAGAAACTGGGCACACTAACATGGAAGCATTGGTGTTCAACCAGGGAGAAGGGAAAACTCACAATGGAAACCAAGAACTGGGAGCTTTAAGGGAGGGAGGAAGAAAGCTGACAGAGAATTTTGTCACAAAAGCAAGGGAGACAGTTTCCTGAAGAAAGAAGGAATGGTAGTAAAGGAGAAGACTGAACTGACCCACATGTGAGCTGCACTTTTATCAAACTTACTTGTAACTGGTGTGTCCAAAGAAGCTCCATACATGGCCTTGGAGTGCAGAGTGGTATGTTGATGCACATGTAGACAGAAACCTTCATTTCAGACTACGAATATCTTTCTTTTCAAGCCATATCATGTCTTTATAATGAAAGCATTCAGAATTCTGTCACCCAGCTTTAGGTGGGGTACAGTCTATTACTGTCATCCGTGGTCACTGCTGTGTATACCACTGCCTCTTGATCACTAGCCAATCAGAACTTGGATCTTGTAGCAAAATACTTTAAAGAAATGGAATGCCATTCGCAAGCTCATGTGGGAAGAACCTAAGCAACAAACCCACTCACTCTCTCTCTGTGACTGTCTCTTTGATTCTCTCTCTCTCTCTCTCTCTCTCTCTCTCTCTCTCTCTCTCTCTCTCTCTCTCTCTCTCTCTCTCTTTCCAAGGGAATATATGGATGTCAAAGAATAACTTTCCAGAGTCTGTCTCCTATCATGCAGACTCCAGTTATCAAGTTTGGGTCATCAAGGATATCAGGCTTGGCACTTCCTACTTTTGTCTGTTCATTTATTTCACTGGCCTATCTCAAGCATATTAGAAGTTGATTGACACTGCAGAAAATGGGGTAGAGAGCTTGTAAGAACCAGAGGACCAGGACATCTGCTGCAGAATTGTGTCTTCTAGATATGACCGAGAAGCTGTACCCATGGAATCTCAACAATAGGGTCACCAGTCACCTAAATGACAGTTTCCATGCCAATGCACATAAGGGAAATCTCACAAGGCCCCACCCATAGGTGAAGAGTTACTGTCAAGTAATGACTACAGACAGTCAGTCTTCCCCGGGGATACGTTCTCTAATTGGTTATCCAATACCAGGCAGTCAGCTCTAAAGCTTTAGCATATGGGCAACACTAAACAGACCAGGAGGTTGTAATTCTTTATTTATATGTATGAATACATGTAACAATAGTAACTTTAAAAGAGAAAGATGAGGTGATTAACTCAGTGTCTGAAATACTGAGCTGGATCTAAAGAGAAATAGCAAACAGTGGATGTTCCTTGGATGTTGGGTGCCAGCCAATTGGGGTTTCTCATATTGTGACTGTACACCGCTCCCCACCATACTTCCATACTTCTATTTACATAAAACATTTAAATTGCAGATGTAGTGTGTCAGACCAGAATACTAAAGAAGCTCATAGAAGATATCTAAGACAACATCAGCAGAACCTCATCTGGCTCGCCTTGATGAGCAATGCAGATGATCAAGATGTCTGAGATCTTTCTCAATTCCTTCAAGATAAATATTTGTGGAACATAATCATAGTGCTTAAAAGCAAAGGCTGCAGATTTGGATGCTGGTAGCCAGCACCCTCAGCAGTGTTACTCAGGGTAATTAAGATGAATACATACTTCAGAGATGATTGATAATGATAGCTCTGAAATCAAGCACAAGAGCCTGGAAGACTACATTTTCAAAGTGTAAACACACAAATGCACCCAAACATTTAGAGAGGAGAGTTTGAAGTAGCAACGTAGGCACAGATAGCCCTAAAATAAAGAGCTGGTTATGAAAGCTATCTACCCAGCTTTCAAACATCATAATTCATGCAATTTATGAATCAAGTGACATGGAACTTGAGCAATACTTTGGAGTTTGAGCTTTGCATGTGTTTGTTGACCATTTCCCTCAGATCTACCACCCACGGTAGAGTGTCATGACATAGTTAATACCTCAACTTTCTCGTCTTCGAATGGACACAAGAATAACACCAAATTCCTGAAAATTAAACAAACAAGCAAACAAAAACAAAGTACCCCTACTCAGACGAGCAAAGTGTTCTCCAAGCCCATTCACCCCACCTAAGTTTTAGACCTTTTTCTGGAACATTTTATCACAGGGGAGCCCCATGTTTCCCTGCCAATGGAATATGTCTGGGTGGACCAGTTTGTTTCTATTAGCAGAGTTTGATTGAAGCGGCTCAAGTACTCCTGTCTGTCAGCTTAGGGCTGAAGTTCCGTGTGTGTTTTCCAGGTTTGCCCATAGGCTTGTCAGAATCCATTTTATCATTTTAGATGGAGTAGGAAAGAACTGACATTCCTGAGGAATGTCACCATGAGGAAATCAAAATTAAATGTGAATCACTACAGACAATTGTTGTCAAGAAGCACTCAGCATCAGTGTATGTCCTAATGACAATACATCTGGTATCCCAGGGTAATGGTGCGACACTTAGGGCAGTGGTGCTCAGCACACAGCATTCTATAATTGCTAGAGTGCTTAATGCCAAAAGCCAGATAATCTGAGTATGTCCCCAGTTCCTCAAACTATTTTAATTTCCACAAATATAAATTGATCTCAAGTAATTTCAGATAATTGTATCCTAGGCTAATATTCAATATCAGTAGCAATTACACTTTTAGGAGATAGCTCATTAGTTAAAGCACTTTCCCCACAACCTAGGTCTCTCTGAGTTTGGATGTCCAGACTACAAATAAAGGCAAAAATGGTAGAACATCTGCAACCACTGTGAGATGGGAAGCAGGAGCCTGAGAACCCCTGGAGCATGCGGTGTTCAACACCAAGTACCATGTCTCAAACCAAGTAGAAGCAAAGGCAACACCCAAGGTCTTCCTCTGACTTCCACACATGTGCCACCCACATGAGCGTGTGCACACAGGTACACATCACCAGCATACAGGTATACAACACCCGCACACAGGTACATATCACCCACACACAGGTACACATCACCTGCACACAGAGTTGATTTTAAAGTTTGACTTGAACCATTGGAGTCAACACTCTCTATCCCATTACTAGTATGGAATGGTCATCAAGCCAGAAGCACTTTGAATGTTCCTATAGAATCATTTTGTAGGCCATGCTTTCTACAGATTGAAGCAATGTGTCTCCCCTATGTCTTCCTAAGTTCATATGTTTAGGAGTAAAATTTGCATGAACTCTATTGAAATATCAAAGTGTGGGCTTATTTAACTTTTTGAGATATGCGTGGGTGGTAGTTATTTAAAAAATAAAAGTCTTAGCTTGGAGCATCTTTCAAAGTATCATATAATCTTTACATAAACATCTTGGTCACGAGCATCCAGCCGGCTGTATGAATAGCTTTATTCTTTCCATATGAAGAAGCCATCCATGTTACAATACTTTCATTGTTAGGGCAGAGGGTTATACAAAATGAATTGCCTCAAAATATTTGATTTCCTTTAGAAACCCAAACTAAAGTTTTTCCTGCAGAAATTGCACGTGTACTTAACATATTCACTGAACCTTATTATAGAAAAAAAAAAAAAGAACAGAGTCAACTGTGGCTTTTTCTTAATCACCAACTGACTACAGTGTTTGCTAGCACCGTGCATACAGAAGCTGAGAGAAAACCACCTCTGCTTCTTATGACCTCAACATTCAGATAGCAATGTCCCTGTGTTATTTCCCAATGTGGAGACCAGAAATGTCATCCAGCACTCATGGGTTTTTATTTTTGCTCATATTCTTTTACATTAGCTGGTGGCACTTAAGTGAGTCTTCTGATTTCCTCATGAAAGGGAGATGGCCTGGTGTCACAGGTCCAGCCATTCCTAGCAGAAAGTGTTCTACACACAGAGAGAACTTCACCTAGGAGGAACCTACTTTAGTCTATCTGCAGTAAATGGCTCCTTACCACATGTTCTTCTTGCCTATTTTCAGGGATAATTATAAAGCAAATGAGAAAAATAAAACCCTTTTCTTAACATCATTTTGAAAGGAGTTTACTAATGACATTTTGAGATAAGTGTTTCACTGTGACAGCTGAAGGGGACAAAGCACACAACCCAAATGCACAGAAGCCTCATGTGTGATGTGAAACATGTTAGGTTCAGATCTATCCCTGCCTCTTCACTTGAACAAGGAAGAGAGGGATTAGTGAAATCCAAGATCAGTTGTGAACTGACATACATGTACAAACATGTGAGAAGACACACATGTGTATGTATACCTGTAAATAAGCACACACACAGCACCACATACACATACAATGAAAGAAAAAAAAACTTTTCTGCAGCTTGGCGACTTAACGTAAGGAAATCTTAAGCATCTTGGCACAGATTCCCACAGTCAAGCAGCACTACAGGGAATGATGTTGCTCAGATGAAGCAATTATGGCTTTAGATGGCATTGGCTTTATGAAAGACTTGTGTGTGATCAGAGCTAACGTCTATGTGATAAACATTCTTTGTGAAGTTTGTATGTCTCTGGATCCTAATCCAAAGAACAGCAAGTTGTGCTTTCCTATGACAAAGAAAATTTGAGAGTAATACCAAACACAATTCTTCAAGTAGAATTTCATTAAATAGAAATCAAGGCTTTTTTCAAACAAAAGAAAATTAAATAGCTTAAGACACTTGACCCTTGAAGCTTACCATCTGCAACATGTCAGCATGAGTTTACATTTCATAAATTTCTCTTCTTTTCAGCACTTGACAGTGTTTCTAAGGGTCTTAAAATACATTTCACTTTGAGAATCCAAAGAACATACGATCACACACATATGCACAACACTACAGGAGTGAAGTCAGGCACACACATGCATATGCAAATAATTCGGTTTGGGTGATGGAATTGGCAGTCTTTCTAATTTTATCTGTAAACTAGTCTGAATTGGAAGTTTTAGAAGAAATATATCACTTTGACACACTGTATGAAATGGGATATGAAGTGTGGTGGGATCTCATGTCAGGCATCTTAACACTTTGGAGACTGAGGTAGTAAGTAGGGTTGTGAGTCTAAGGCCAGCCTGAGCTACATAATGGTACTCTGACTTAAAATAAGCAAACTCCTTTAAAAAACCTATACTTGGCATATAATAAAAGTTGTCTTAAAATAATTACTAGTACACTACAAACATGACTCTCTTTAATGCATGCTATTAATTATTAGCACATATTATCTAAACACACTGGTGGGTTTGATTCCACATATTCATACATGTGCGTAATGTATTCATCATCCCCTGCAATAGGCTGCTCCACTCCCATTGATGACCCTCACCTTCCCAAACTACCGCCCCCTCTAATTCTCTGTGTGCGTAACCTGATGAGCCTGACAAATGATGCTTAGGTTTCTCCTTGTTTTGCTATATAAGGCTTATTTTTTCCTGCTTCCCTGAATGTGCTGGAGCACCATGTGCTGTGAAAACCTTGAGTGACATTATTCACAGTGAGCACCTCAGATGCAGGACTGTCTACACTTGAATCACACCCCAGTCAAAAGCTCTGACAGCTATTTTCAGTTGGAGTGTTTCTTACACTGTGCTAGCGCCTCTCAAGTTTCTATAAGGCAAATGGAAAATCGATGACCATAGCCACCAACATGTCCACCATGTCACAGACCAAGCTGCGAACTCACAGGGAATATAAATTAAACTGTTTCACCTTAGAGCTGAGGTATTTGTTAATGATAGATTTAATTTGTTATTTAAAGAGTAGCAGAGCATTATTTAACAGAAGTCAACAAATAAAATTTGAAGTGTCATATGGCAAAAACTACAGCGATAACTGTACATGGATTTAGTTCAAATGCTAGTTCTTCACTCAGATTCTGATCTGAGGTTTAACCTCTCAATAAGATGTATTCTCATCTTAAATACCTGCCTAAGATTCTACCACAATTACAAGGATACAGTTGTCCATAGCTCAAATTTTAAGGAACTGAGATACATATCTGTTATTAAACATTCATAAAAGCATTACACAATTAAACTCAACATATATGAACCCAATAAATTGTGATTTTTCCTTTCTTCTATGCTTAACTAAGTAGTAAGATTTAAGACAAAATAGTAAATAGAGTAATAATCACATGAAATCTTCTTAAATAGTATTTTTTTTATTCTATATTAGCCTGAAGAAGATTTTCTTTAATTCTGGAATGAAAATTCAGAAATCTCTCTGCCTTGGCATTCATGAGTGAAATATGCAGAAAGCAGGCACAATTGACATATTAGTCAAAGATAAATCGTAATTTAAGTACTAGGCTAAAACTAAACAATCTGTAAAGAGCAGTGCGATTCATTCATTTTTTTTAAATGACACATATAGTGAGAGCCTCCAGCCTGCACCTTCTCTGTGAGGCAGAGAAGCTCCCTTGACTTTGACATCTGAAATGGTGTGGATGAGATGCTGAGGGAGAAGGGCTTTCCACCAAGAGTAACAATAGAAAAGAATTCACCGTGGAAGGACTGTCACTCCGCCTGACTTGCTGCCATAAATGCACTCACATTGCCGGAAATGGCATCCTGGAGAAGCTGCACCAGCCGACACGGGGACAAAAGGAAGTCCCACTGAAGTAAGAGAGGTGTGCTGCACACCAAGGTGCCTGTGTTGAGGTGGAGGAAGCTAATTGTCCTTTTGGAGTTAGATGATTTTATGCAGAGATGTCAGCGTTAGGCCAATGCTGCTATCCCCAGTGCTGCCTACCTCTCCTTCCCTTCCCAGCTCCTCCAGCATCTCAGGGCAGGGTGGGGCACACTGAGTCCTTGCAGGAACTTATAGACAGCATCCAGAAACTCAGGACCAGGTGGAGCGGAGCTCCCTCCCCTATGCTTGTCACAGTTACCAGCAAAGTCTTCTCACCTTCTGGAAATCAACTTTTATAAAACATGGTGACTTTTGTTGATGAACCATTTACATTATGCCATTGCAGTTTAATGCATTAAGGTTAGGGGATAACAGCTTGCACATACAAAAACAAGTATTCCCTAGTGTCTTTTTAGTGAAGCAATTTGTTAGAGTTTCTGAGGTCACTCCTTAGCTGGCTGTGCTCGCGTGAGGAGTTGGGTCCGGATGCAGATGCCACAGGTGGGATGACAGCTTCCCCATGTTGAAGTCCCTCCTGCCATTTCTCCAGCTGGGAGCTCCTGCTCTCTCAGCTGCTCATCTGCCCTCTGTGCTTCACACACCACCATCAATGGAGCCTCTCTGCCTCTCAGAGAAAGTGCACACTGGCAGCTCCCACCTCGGTTTGCTGCTCAGGCAGAAGCACCCATGTTCAAATTCCTACAAACCACGTAGCTGGGGTAATGATGAAAGTTCCTTATACCTCAAAGAAGGACCCAAAGCTGGAAGGAGCAGGTCTTTATTTCCTGTCAACCCCAAAATAATGAGGGACAAAGTTTTGAGAGTGAGACATGTCTAGTGTATGAAAGGATACAGTTTTATTTTGTAGAGAACTATTAATACATATGTCAAAGTAAAACAACAGCATGCACACAAAAGAAATTACAATGTCTTCCATATGTTTGGATATAAACTATGAAATCCAGGCAGACACTGCCCAGACAAATGAGCACAAATATAATAGTTACAATTACGAAACTTATACCAGTGGGAATCATCATACATCTCATAGTGCCTATCGGCCGGACCAAGTATTCCATGATGACTGCCCATTCATAGCAACCCTCATACTCTCATTGAGGGAACATTAGCAAAGGGAAGGTCGTAGATGCCTAGCCTCAGAATATGTCACCACAGATTCATGCCTGAGTTCTAACTGCTGAAGTAGTGTCTAACATAGAGTAGTGATGGAGGACTGGGCAGATAGACACATACTGGGATCTACCCACAAGTTCTCAAACACATGGAGAAATAGAGCCAAGCATGGTGGCACACAGCTGTGGGCATGCAGAGACAGGATGCCCCCTGGAGCTCTGAGTTATTAAGTCTCTGGCCTCTGAAAGACCCTGTCAAAATGTCAAGGTGGGTAGCAACTGGGGGAGATACCTACGGTTGACTTCTGGCGTCTATAGTGTATACACACACACACACACACACACACACACATTGTACTTTTCATTTCTTTTCCCTTAAAATTGATTTGAAGAATCAATTGCTATTGATAATTATTCACATACAAATTGAACTTATAAATGATTAAATGACCTACTAACAAAAAGTGTTTCCCCAAATAAAAGTAAATCAATAATTTTCAATCAGTAGACATAGAGTTCACATATTTTCATATTTGTGGTACTTCATGCTTTCCACAGACCTTCTTCTAAACACATCCAGACAATCCTGCACTGAAGCATTCCCAACTCAAACATTCAATTATTTCCTCTACTTTTCCAAGAGACTTTCTCCCTTGGGCCCCCAGTCTTCACCGGGCATCCAGGAACAGCTATGAGATCATGAACTGTCTTCAGCACTCAGAACTGTCCTCGATAGAGTCCTGACACATTACTAAAGGTTTCCTTGTTTGGGAAATGGGAGCTGGAAAAACCCAGAAGCTCCCAATCCGGTGCCATTAGCTTATGTTTGTTTCAAGAGGGTGTCTTTCTAACTCCACAGTAAGGATCATTTCCATATATTATTCATCCTAACTGTGTGTATTTTTAATTATAAAATTATTTCATCCAATTAAATACTGTGAAAGTATACCATTTGAAAAAGGAGCAGAAAGAACTCACCACAGCGCTACGATAGTGTGCAATGTTTCTTATCTCTGACTGTGACATTATCCAGAAATAGGAAGGACTATGCATGCTGCCAACTCTTTAGATGGCATGCCATGGCGCAGAGGAAATGTGTTTTCCTTACAAAGCTAGTACATTCAGATGTGTCCAGCCCTGTTCCCAGATATCTGTCTCCAGCTCTGTATTTGGCTTTATGTTGAAACAGAATTTACTTAAAGACCCACAAATAACAGTTTTCCAGTGTCCAGTTACTGCTTCTGATTCTAGGAAATGTCTATAATGAAAGACATGAGGTCAACCACAGGTTTAAGCAGTAATCTTTGAATACACAGGCCTAAGTGCTGATGGGTTTTCTATTAAACTATTCAAGAGGACACTATGCAAAGATTAGTGAGAAGGTCACCCATTGTGTGCAGCAAAAGGAAGCAGGATGTAAGCCACACATGTGTAAAAATCAACACCAGTAAGCAATGCGTGCCATGCACATGTGTGTTCACACTGCTTTGGCTTGAATGAGGAGAACCATCCAAGTTCATGCGCCTGAGCACTGGGTCCCTAGTTGGTGGTGCTGTTTCAGAACTTTGTGGAACCTTCAGGAGAATGGACCTGCATGGAGGAAGTAGGTCCCTGTGGGTTTACCAGTTTGGCCCACTTCCTGTCTGCTTCCTGTCTCTCTGCTTCCTGATTGAGGATGCCATGTGACAACTGCCTCATTGCCCTGGCAGACTGTATTTATCCCCTTGAACTGTAATAAACTCTTCCTTTTGTAAGCTGTTTATTGTCAAATGTTTGATCACAGCCATGAGAAAAGTAAACAATACACAAATATATGTATGTACAGACATAAATACCATGAATAAATACTGGGTCCCTAGGAATATATAAAAAAAAATAAACTGCCAACCTGGCTTTGGGTACCCCAAAATTGGGAGATAAATTTGACAGATATCTCTCTGCTTGAAAGCCAGTCATAGAGAGATGTCAGGAGTCCAAGGCCAGGAAGGGGGCTTGGACTTTTGGAAATAAAGGAAACTGGACAAAGTCACTTGAAAACAGGAGATACATCAGAGCCTGGGGTGCCTAAAGGTGCACATTGCTAACATCCTCGAAATACAACAAAAGAAGAATAAACAAGTGGATAATGCTAAAAATATGAAACCGGACATTTAGTTAGGCACCCTTATTAATAGGTAGGTTGAACAAATAACAAACCTCTAAATTCATTGTGTATCTAAATAACCCAAATCTTGTACTAATTCAGCAGAATGCTGAAGTGAATGTGTTTCCTTCAAGCACATGTAGAATATGACACAATTGAATATATGCCATCGTATTTCAAAGATCATAAAATTCACAGTGAGGTAACACAGAACACATTGCCTAACCACTAAGGAATTTATTCAGAAAATGAAATAGAAAGATAACCATAAATCCCCAGATACTTGAAACAACCATGAACCCGAACTTACTGAGGGGGCCACACTGGCTGGGCAGAGAGACCCAGGGATTCTCCTGTCTCCTCAGGTCCAGACTGGAACTACAGGTGGAAACAGACAAGCCTACCTTTTTGTGATTCTTGGAGATTGGACATTTAAACACTATATATTGAGCATCTGTCAGGCTGGTGATTACATAGGAAGCATTTGCTGTCTGACCTGCTTCCTGGCCCTTCCTACATCTGTTTTATAAATGTCATTTAGTCTCTCAGTACTTGGTATTTTTAATCTATGGATCCATTATTTCAAGCTTATTCAGCTACTACTTGGGAAGATGTTTTCTATGTTATTCATTCTTGTAAATTTGTTTGTTTCATGGCCTATAACATGGTGCACCTTGTTGAAAGCTATGTGCATACTCAATAATCACATTTTTATTTTGTGACTGTCAGATATAGCATTCTATTTTCACTTATCAGCTACTTGATTGTATTATTCAAGGCCTGTGTGTGGCTACTGTCAATCACCAAGGGTAAAGTATGAACCCTTCAACTGTAACTGTGAGTTTGTCCCATGTTTTTACAGTTCTATCTTTTTCATTTCAAAGTATTTTTGATCTTTGTTGCTAGGTATTGTCTAACTTGGAAGGGTGACTCTTTTCCTTATATAATGACCATATTTAACATTCACAATTGACCCTTTAAAGTCTTTGTGGTTATATTTGACATGATGTCTTGGTCTGTGCAGGGTTGGATAACAAAAATAACACACAGTAGGCATCCTACACACAACAGTTCATGTGCAAAGAGCGTAAACGTGTACGTGTGATTCAGCTCCAGTCTCCTGTGGCCCCCAGGCTGCCTCCTGCCTTTGTGCTTGCATGGCCCCTTGTGCAATGACCACCAGTCCTATAGGAACAGCTCCCACCCTTAGCACCTCAGTTGGTCTTGTCTCCTAAAAGCTCTGTCTCCAAGCACAGTTACCCTGGGAACCAAGGCTTGGGCATCTGCAGTCTCAGGAGTCACAATTTGGTTTACAACATGCAAGTAAACCTTCTGCCTTTCTTTTTCCTTTCCTTTTCTTCATATTGAAAAGAACTTCATGTAAATGGCATAGAAATTTGACTTGCTTTGATTTAAATCCAATATAGCAACTTCTATGCATGAACTGCATAGAATTCAATATCATTTTCAGTTAATATCATTATTATTCCCATTATATATCAAAATTATTATGGTTGTTTATGTATACCCTGATCATTATTTTTAATTTTTATTTTTCTTTCTTCACTTGTGCTTTTCATTTAGATTAATTGAGCATCATTTCTGAGGTTTTTTATCTCTATGGACTGATTTTCATTGTTTTGAAGAAAATGTAGTGGCTGTCTTAAGGTTGTAACACACATAACTAGAGTCTGTCTTTTCATATTATTTATAGTGTTTCACATGTAATAAATAATGAGATCTAAACTAAACAAGGTTAAGAATTTCATACAGTGGTCACTAGTGGCAAGCGACAAACATTGTCAGAATCAATAATCTGAAAAAGTCATTTTTCTACTTCCTAAAGATAATTTCCTCTCAAAGATTTCTGGGACCATGTTATAGGGAATTTCTTTTAAATTTTCAGATTTTATACAGATGATTTTTGTCTTCTGGCGTCTAATATTTAGATGGGAGGCTGAGAATGTTGATAGTTGTATAATTGTGCTGGCACATGACTGTTCAGTTTATGATGTAAATTTCCTGGCTTATGAGATAAAAGAACAAAAAAGAGGGATTTTATCACAAAAAGAACAGATTTTATCCCATCCTATATAAAAATGTTACATTCCACAAGAATCAAAGATAGAATAATAAAATATGAATATTTAAAGGTAACCAAAATGATAGCTGACATATGCTAAAGATCTACTGAGGCCCCATGTCAAGGAAAGAACATGGCAGGCACAGTTCATAAACCTGTTTATTATTTTAGAAAATGTGCACAGTGACTAACATCAACAAAAGTCTAGTGCTCATAATTAACAAAGAACCCCTGGCAGTCCTGATAAAAGAACAGAGATAAAAGAAAGGAAAACAGACAAAAGCATCAGTGAGCAAAGACAAAGGCGCATGATCACAGCAGAGAGAAACCAGAGGATGCCCTGTGTGACAGAGACGTCTGAGCCGCATTGATTAGAGTGGTGTGTGTTAGGAAATGAGACGTTTCTTTGGAGATATGGGAGGACTTACACAGTGGTGCTGGAGTTTGAATCGGCCCACCTGATCAGAAGAGCACATATTAGCATACATACAGCTAAAGTTCTCACCTAAAGACTGCCAACATGAGGCTCTTGAGGAATTTGGCATCATAACCACTGTTTTACAAGAAAGCCCTGGCTTATGTAAACATAGAAAAAGAGTAAATAATTAGAATATTTAAACACACATTACCTACTTTCAATAGCTATCTGACAGAAAGTCTTCACCAATAAATTGTTTATAATCAACTCATGAAAACAGAATGCTGTGATGTTGAAAGAAAACTGTTTTGTCATATTCTGTTTTGCTAGAATGTGTGTGTGTGTGTGTTTGTATGTGCATGCACGCGCGTGCACGTGTGCATCAGTAATTATAAAATATAAGAACAAGAAATACCTTACACTTTCCCCCCACTCTGAGTATACAAAATATGGTCTCCAAGTAATAAGTTTCTTTGCTTCTAATATCAAAACATGAAATTGACCAAAGAACATTACAGCAGTGGAATATTTTAACAATAAAAATTCTAAATAACACAAATAATATGCCACTTATGTTTCTTTCCAATGTGCTCTGTTCCTAGAATGTCTGTACCAAGAGAGGACAAAGGAAGAAGAAATCGACGATGATCTAACTTGAGGTGTATGTGTGTTGCTAAATGAGATTATTCGGTGGTGTACTTAATCTTGAGTCATCATGAGGCCTCAGAGAGAATGAGGCAATGTATTCTGCCCTCACTAGCTCAGCTTCTTTTATTTTATTCCAGACAAAGAAGGTTTATGTTGTGGGAGAGGTGGAAGGTCTTAGCTCATAACCACAAAGCACCAGAATAACACAGAGCCCAGCCTGTCCCGAAAGGGAGCGAGAAATCCTGTCTGTGCAGGTCACTGCTAGCATTGAAGAAGACAGGTCCCCAGAGTTGGGCAGGCTTTATTGGAGCCTTGGGGGGTGGGGTTACTCTGATGAGATGATGCATGACATCCTGTATCTGAATAATGTCCACTATGCATAGGCATTCTCTAGGCCTCTCCATGGTCATCTCACCTCTCTTCAAGTGTCTTTCAGACTGTAGAAGCTGTAGCCAGCAGCCTTGCCCTCCCTGTACCTTTATTGCTAATGAAAGGGATGTGAAGACTTTTACATTGTTATCTAGGTATAACAATTTCAAGGGAAACGCTGGGCTGTATATGTATTGACCAAAAACATTTGGATGTGTTCAATAGCAACTGAGTCAGAACAAGAACCGGTCAACTTCACAGAGGCATCAAAGCAGAGGGAGATGGCTGGAAAGACTGTGACTCAGTAAACTGTTACAGGGAGCCTGGCATTCGGGGCTCCTCCTCCCAGCCCTCTATGCACATTGAGCTCAGTAATTAGGATAGCATCAATTTTCCACACTCTGATTTCCCCTGATTTATTTATAGCTCTTCTTTTATATCTATAGCAAAAAAAGAGGAAATTCATTTTTTTTTAAAAATTATTCTGTCATCCAAATAGTTTGCCAACAGTTTTCCTAAAGGTATATGTTTTACTAAAATAAATTTAAGAAAATACACATTGTGGGTCATAACGTGCTTTTCTCTGTCATGAATTCTCTGAATATATTGAATAATTGACAACATAGGAAACAGCAGAGACATTCAGTGACTTCTTTGCTCCTGTGAACAACTATAATCTGTGATAAGAACAGCTATGAACTGTGACAAGGTAAGACCGATATGTAAGCCCATGGAATTATCTAATATGTAAGCCCATGCATGAATGGGAAAAAGAAGCAAGGAAAACAAAATAATGATAGTGCAGTGAATTTATTCACAAGCTAGCCTAACACTATCTGATTTTCTTTTCTTCCATAGTCAGGAGGTAGCAGCATTAGACTATGTGGTGAGATAGACTCAGGAGCTCTGCTACAAAATTCTAGGTGCAATCTCAGCCATTGCTTAGCAAGACAGACCATTCTAACAGGGAAGGTCCTGCAGCCACCCAAGCCACTGTTCAAGGAAAGCTCTAAACAAGTTTAGAGGAATCCTTTCAAGATGCCTATGAATGAGGCATCAGTCCACAGAGAAAATAATTTGTGGGATGTTCTGCTTTACCACACACATGTGCCAGCCATATCAACTACAGAGAAAATGGGCAGCTCACACAAGTGAACTGATGGGCTCCGGCAGTGTTTGGCTACATGGCTGTTGACTCATTTTTCATATATCTACACAATGAGTCTGGACAATACAGCTGGTAAGGCAAGAACCTTTCAGTCCCAAACAAATGAACTAATAACGCAAGACACGCTGAGAGAGCTTTTTAGTTACTGAATAGTTGCAGAATAGCTCCCATAGCATTTGATTCCCTTATATTTAGACAGTAGCTCCAAATTTCTAATTGTCAATTAATAAAATAAAAATTGCTTTTGGCTAGTTAACGCTACACTACACCATTATACAACATATGGTGGCATTACCATATTAACAAAATCTATCATTCAAAATATAGTAATGAAATGCATTATTTGCTTCTAATAATAAAGGCTGTAACATTATTAGAAAATTAATGAAGATCATGCCAATTCAAGGAAAGAAAAAACAATCAAGGTAGTATTTTCTCTTAGCATCCATGGGCCATGAGGATGGCCCTAGAGATTGTGTGATGTTTTGTTTATCAGACTAGGGTAGAGACTTTTTTCATTAGATTTGAGCTTTGCCTCAACAAAGCTCATTATATCGCAATTTACAGAAGGTGAAATTCCCTCTGATTACATCACAGGCTATATTCCTCTTTAAAACCATTACCCGAGGGAGCAGCGAATAAATATAAACATCTGCCTCAACCAATACTTTAGTTTATATTTTGGGGGATGAATGAAGATATCTAAAAT
Source organism: Apodemus sylvaticus (assembly GCF_947179515.1). NCBI lineage: Eukaryota > Metazoa > Chordata > Mammalia > Rodentia > Muridae > Apodemus > Apodemus sylvaticus. Next base: position 129,343,619 of record NC_067475.1, on the reverse strand, counting down.
GACATATACACATATATGAATGTCTATGTATGTATGCAACACCGTGAAACACATTGTTTTCTTTCCTAACTTAAAATAAATACCTTACAAACAATCCTTTCTTCCACATGCCACATGTATTCCTTTCTGTTTCACTGCGAAGGGTCCTGTAAATGAGTCTGATGTGTCAGAAGGCATGTTCACTGGCATGGTAGTAATTACTCCTGGGGTAGTGTGACTTACATGGCCATGAAGGCTGTGTGACTTTGGCAGCCAGACTCTGATGGTTCCTGCCTGTGTCGGCATTTTCTATAAGGGACTTAGTGGAGGTATCGGAAACTAATATGGGTTTGGTAACTTAACAGCTTTAGGTTTAACCTGTCAACATGGACTGAATATCAGGAACCCTCCAGGAATCTCGCAGGCAGTTGGTACCAGATTGGAACTTGTGAGGACTCCCACTAAGTAGACTGAACAGTGTTCTCAGTCTCTCCAGCAAGCACCAGCTTTGCCGGACTAATCATCCCAAACCGTGTGAGCCATCCCAATGACTCCTCTTTGATAATTTGTAGTATATAGGATGTGGTGCTTTCAATAGGCATGGGTCACACAGACTCACGTGTTTGAAAGTTTGGCCTGTAGAAAGTGGCCCTATTAGGAGGTATGGCTTTGTTGGAGTAGGTGTGGCTCTGCTGAGGAAATGTGTCACTGTGGGGGCTGGAATTGGGGTCTCCTATGCTCAAACTATTCCCAGGTTGGCACATGGTACTCTTCTGCTCTCTGCATATTAAAATGTAGAACTCTCACCTCCTTCTCCACCACGTCGGCCTCAACACTGCCATGCTTCCCACCATAGTGATAATGGCCTAAACATCTGAAACTTTAAGCCAGCACCAACTAAATGTTTCATTGCAATGGAAACCTTAAGACATATGCAGATGCACTTGATCTGGAAAAGGAATATCTAACTCCCACAATCCCTTGTGTACCACATGGATTCAGTGGATCTGTGAATATGATACTGCCTAGCGCTTCTTTAGGAATTATAGCCTGTTTTTAGTGTTTCCTTTTCCTCTTTCCGATCACAACCAAATATCTCCAAACCCTTTAGGGAACCGCAGTAGTTGGTGGTCTATGATTTACCCTGTATTTTTTAGTTGTACAATTTTTTTAACAGGGGCTGTGAATTTTTTTAAATACTGTTCTCCAAACTTACAAATCTTGATTTATATCTGGATACTTTCAGGTTAGTCTAAGTCCTGCAATTCAGAATCCTCTATGTCAAATCAACCAAAAACAAACAAACAAACAAACAAACAAACAAAAAATAAAACAACCACAACAATAACATACACACACACTAAATCTCATGGGTGATTTTTTTTCCCAATTTTAATCACACCAAGTTACCAACACATCACATATGGACAAGCAAATGGAAAGAGTGCTTGCCAGTCCCTGGGGTCTGTGTCAATACAAATGGTTGGCATGATTATTTGAAGAAGGCAGGTGTGTGGCAAACCATTCCTATGCCTAATCCAACAAGGCCACTGCTGTCCTAGAACAAAAGGTCATATGGAATATTGTTGCTATGAACCACAGTTTGCAAAGGTCCACCTATTATCATCACTCATCCTTGGATTTGCTAAGCAACTGCCATTCTTCTTTATAATGCCCATCAAAATCCCACTCATTGAGACAGCCAAGGGATTAATAAAGGCTTTCCTGTAAGGTATTTGCAGATGCCCAGCAAAGAGCTTTGTGTAAGTGCAGCCACTCACAAGTTTCTCCTGTCACTCTCATGTCAGAGTTCTTACCATTAAGATCCATTTACTCTTCAGTGCGTGCATGTATATGAATGTATTCTTGCATGTGGGGGTGGTGTGCATGTATTTGTATGCTTGTATATGTGGGGGAGGGCTTACACCTTGTGGGACTTGTCTTTGTTTTTGTATTTAAGACAAGGTCTCTCTGGCTTGGGATGTGCTGTGTGGATGGGGTTAGCTATGGTGAGCCCAGAGGATTCTCCCGTCTCCCTGGTGCTGGTATTATAAATACACACCTCCAGGCCCAGATATTTCATACGACTTCTCACAAGTTAAACTCAGGTGCTAACACATGCAAACCAAGCCCTGTTTTCTCATTACCCATTGTAAAATAGCACACGTATTTAAGGTTTGGCTTCATCATTCATTTTCTATTATTTAAGATTTGTGTGTCTGTGACTCTATAATCCTTAGATACCTTTTGTCTTTAAAAACAAGCATGCACTCTGCATTCTAGAGATGTCTTTGGTGAAGGTGTCCATTGTCAGAATTAATCTTGATCTCTGGAACTCACATGTGGAAAGAAAAACAACTTCATCAAGTTGTCCTCTGACCCTCATGAGTACCACGGTGTGAGTGTTGATGTATACACACACACACACACACACTCACACACACACACACACACACACACACACACACACACATGTAGAATGTTTCAAAAGAGCAATCTCTGAGAAATATGTGCCATGGGAAACAAAATCACTTTCATGGGGCACCAAAACATGGAAACATATAAATATTGAAAAAGGCAAAAGTATAATTATCATTAGTATTATTGGGACAAGGTCTCGCTGATCAGCCTTGGCTGGCCTGGGATGCACTATAGGGTTGAGAGTACCCTCAAATTCATGCCTCGGCCTTCTGAAGTACTAGCATTAAAGGTATGCACCAGCATACCTTAAAAGATAAAAACATGCCTTAAAATGAATGACACAGTGTGTGTTTGAGTCACTGTTCTCTTCAGAAATGTTAAATGGGTTGGTTTTTCACCAATCATAAGATGGTATGAAATATCGACTTTAAATGAAAAGTGCTGAGAATACAAGTCTGCTACATATTAAATAAGATCTGCCTTAAAATATTTAGGTATAAAAGGAAAAGTCAAATATTAAAGACATACTAAAATATCAGTAAAAACAGCAAGACTTGGACTGGCAAGAAATGTTGTAACACATTGTGTGAAGGCAGATCTGCAAGGCTGGCACAAGGGTGACAGTTTCCATGTGCTAAGATGACATTTCATGACTGCCTTACTTTTTACACACCAAAGTTTTCAGCAACCTGCATGTTATAGGCTGATAAGAACAGATTTTCATACCACACATACATTATATCACAAGACATTACCTGCTAGATAGCATGATACAAAAATATACCATGTTGTAGCCCATCTCCTCTGACAACGTACTGATTCCTGGTGTGGTTATAATGAGGCCCTACACAGAGAGTCCAAAAACAGAATCAGCCAACACAAACAGCGATGGACTTACAAGATGCTGAAAAAATATTTTTCAATATTGTGAAGTAAATCTTAAGCCTGTGATAAAAGTCATATCTCCATGAGAGCAGGAAAAGACCTTTCCATGAAACAGGCCGCCAGAACCCTCTCACTGCTGTCACAGGTTCCAAGAGTTGCAGGTGGCTAAACACCACCAGAAATTAATTGAAAGCCTGTTAATTGAGTAATCAGTATCTGAAGAAAAAAAGAAGAAGAAAAGACAAACAAAAAATCTCAAATGTTTAAAAATACTACAGGGCAGAACTGAAGGGGGGGGGAGCCACTTCATAAAAGCAAGTACTGAGCTAACAATCTGTCATTTAACTCCACACCACTGCCAATGGCTTTACAGCTTATATAGTTGTGTCTTCCTTCTTGCTGCTTCAGGAAGAGCCAAAGAAGACCCTGAAACAAAGAAATAAATGTATAAATGTATTTTCTTCAATTTGGGGAATCATTTGGGGAAAAAAATGCTACCAAAACTGATAGCAACGGGTTAGTAACAAAACTCAGTGTGGTCAGCAAATATCCTTAAAGAGTAATGCAGTCAGTTTGGAAGAAATATAATGAGCATTAAACTCATCCAGTCTCTGGTGAGAATTACAGAACAGAAGTGCCAAGAGCCCATCATGAGGCTCTAGAGCTGTGGTTCTCAACTTTCCTAATACTGTGACCCTTTGATACAACTCCTCATGTTGTGGTACCCTACAACCATAAAGTTATTTTTGTTGCTACTTCATAACTGTAATTTCATCTAAGTGTTATGAATTATATGTAACTATCTGTTTCTAAAGGTCTTAGGTGTCTGCAATATGTATCATTTAATCCCCAAAGGTGCTAGAACCCACGTGTTGAGGACTGCTTCTCTAGAAGTTCCTGTATGCTTTCAGGGGGTTGAGTCTTCAGTCACTGAAGTAATTTATACAGTTGTTTCTTACAGTTAAGGGTCTGGACTAGATTCAAAGAAACATAAAAAAAAATCAATCCACTGATCTAAGTCTCTGCAAATTCGTCGATAATAACTTTGTATTGGGAGTGACAGGAGAATCTGTTGTCTTAGTCAGGTTTCTATTTCTGTGCAAACATCATGACCAAGAAGCAAGTTGGGGAGGAAAGGGTTTATTGAGTTTACACTTCCATGTTGCAGTTCATCACAAAAGGAAGTCAGGACTGGAACTCAAGCAGGTTAGGAAGCAGGAGCTGATGCAGAGGCCATGGAGGGATGTTTCCTACTGGCTTGCTTCCCCTGGCTTGCTCAGCCTGCTCTCTTATAGAACCCAAGAGCACCAGCCCAAAGGTGGAACCACCCACAAGGGGCCCTCACCACTTGATCACTAATTGAAAAAATGCCCCACAGTTGGATCTCATGGAGGCACTTCCCCAACTGAAGCTCCTTTCTCTGTGATAATTCCAGCCTGTGTCAAGTTGACACACAAAACTAGCCAGTACATCTGTGCTGATGATTCCATGTCTCCCAGCAAGCCCTGAAGAAGATTTAGGTGGCCCTCAACTTCTCTATGGCTTGCACAGTTAAAAGTAGTGACGGCACAGATTTCAAAACAAATTGTTATAAGCTTCAGTTTTCAGATTTTCAAAAGAAAAAATCCAGTGAGCAGACAGCCTCCATAGCACTCTCCACATACTTGCAGGGATGGTAGGTGATGTCTTCATTTTCAGATAGGGCTCATGAGTCTTACCATGCAGTTATAGGGCAGCTGATAAATACTCTCTATCTGCCCAACAACTTTCGAACCCCTTCAGTGTAGGAATCATACAACTTTCTCCCCATAATTTGTCTTGTCAAGAATGACATAAACTTGCCATCATGAGTGTGTAGCATTTCCAAACCAGTTCTTTCATTTTGCAATTGAATCTAAGGTTCTACTAAAGCCCATCTGTGGCTTGGTGACTAATTTTACCATCACCTTCAATAGTATTTTACTGCAAAGATTCACCTTAAATCACTTACCCATTAAGGGATACTTTGGTTACTTCCAAAATTTGGCAATGGAAAAATGAACCAGCCATTCATAGTTTGTGTGGTATGCTTCCAGTGCTTGGATTGCTTGCTGTCTTGATTGGTTCTGTCATTTTCATTTTGTCGTGACTTAAGAATTCATTGTATGTTTGAATATAAATCACTTATTGGATTTTCTAATATAGAAAATATTTCTCTTCCATTTTCGGCCTTTCTTTCTACTGTTAATATATCTTTTTTTTAAACAGACATATTTACATTTAATAAAGTCCATATTATTAATTTTTTCATTAATGTAATACACCTTTGATTATATGTATAAAACTCTTTGTCAAACCAAAGTCACAGTGACCTTTTTTATTCTAGTAATGATGTATTTTACTAAGACACATTTAGATCTTTGATTTGTTTTTATGTTTAGAAAAAATTTCATGTTTAATTTAGTCATTTTTCTTCCCAAAAAAGACTAAGTTCTTATGCACTCACTAATAAGTGGATGTTAACCTAGAAAACTGGAATACCCAAAATATAATCCACACATCAAATGAGGTACAAGAAGAAAGGAGGAGTGGCCCCTGGTTCTGGAAAGACTCAGTGAAGCAGTATTCGGCAAAACCAGAACGGGGAAGTGGGAAGGGGTGGGTGGGAGGACAGGGGAAGAGAAGGGGGCTTACGGGAATTTCAGGGAGTGGGGGGCTAGAAAAGGGGAAATCATTTGAAATGTAAATAAATTATATTGAATAAAAAAAATTAAAAAAAAAAAGACTAAGTTCTTGTCATCCTGTCATCCAGATCACACTCATACTGATACATTACACCCTAGGAGGGAGGGTGAGTTTGTTCTTAAAGCCCATCAGTGTTCCATCTGCCCTCAAATGTTTTCTGAATTTTTCTGTATTCCAAATTTATGCTCAAGTTCCACATTGTTTAGTTAGTGCAGGAACTCTTCAGTATGCAGCTAAGGTTTCTAGATAGTAGAGGAATTTTAATCCAGCAACATGGCTGCTCTGCTAAGGGATCACATCCAAAGACCTTCTAGGTCTGTGTGATCTGGGTAGAATATACTCACACCCTTAGTACACACATTTTATCCCAAACAATGAAAGTAAGGTTAGTTTATAGAAGGAAGAAGTGATGTCTGAAAGTGATATCTAATTGAGGGGCAGACCAAGTGATGGATCAGAGAAAGATTTGACAGAATGAGTCAAATCTTAGGATATGCTCAACTCTCATGAGAATAGCACATGAGAGAGAAGCTATTTAAGACTATCTCGGAGAGAGAGAATGAGTGGGGAGTCCATTGGGAGTCAGGGCTGTGAGCACAGAACAGTGGACTTGAGTTTGTTCATGAGTTCATGCAATTCAGTGAAAGTCAGCAGATTAGAACAAATCGCCAGTAGTTGAGGCCAAGCAGAGCAATTCGGTGAGGAACTAAAAGAAGCCAAATTGAACCGGTCAGATTGGAGAGAAGTTTGAATCACAACAGCTGAGTCAAACCAGCCAACAGGTTTCAGAAAAAGCTAGAAAGGGTGAGCTTACTCAGCAGTAAGCCTCTGAGATTACAGTTACATCTGGTGAATAAAAGATAATTTTACCCTATGTGTAGTCTGTGAATCATGAGTTAAATTTTATAAATTAAAAACTAAAGTACAATTAAAGCTGTATTTTGGTTCACTTGTGATCTCTTACCTTGCTGCTTTGAGGACTCTGATGGGTTTAGCTCATGCACATCTGAAAGGTTATTCTTCTATGAGAGTGTAGTCCAGTTTTACCTGCTTGATTTGTCAGATACTGATCCACTGACAATGCAATGAGAAGATACAGGTATGTTTTTAGATTCAGATGCTACAACCATCATGAAAGAGCACTAACACACTGACATACATGAAGGCCTATCCCAGGATGACAGAACGAGATAAAAAAAGAAAAACCTTATAGCTAGGTCTATGCTGGTGAAGATATGACTATTGAGACTCTTGGGAAGACTGGAGAAACCAGTAAGA